>NW_028227347.1:381147-427412 GCF_978045245.1 Mus caroli
AATTTTCCACGTTTTTCAGGGTATCTCGGCATATTCTGGGTCCTAGAGTGTTATATTCACATTTTCGACGTTTTTCAATTTTTTTTTTCAAATCTGGGTCCTACAGTGTGATTATTCTCATTTTCCACCATTTTCAGGTTTTTCCATCATATTCAGGTTCCTACAGTGTGATTTTCTAATTTCCACGTTTTTCAGGTTTTCTTGACATATTCCAGGTCCTTCAGTGTGAATTTTTAATTTTCCACGTTTTTCATTATTTCTCGCCATATTCTTTGTCCGACAGTGTGAATTTTTAATTTTCACGTTTTTCAGAGTTTCTCTGCATATTCTGGGTTCTGCAGTGGGATTTTCTCATCTTCCAACTTTTTCAGGTTTTCTAGCCATATTTGGTGTCCTTCAGTGTGAATTTGTAATTTTCTAGTTTTTTCAGGGTTTCTCTCCGTATTCTGCATCTTACAGCATGTATTTTTAATTTTCCACGTTTTCAGGGTTTCTTGGCATATTCTGGGTCCTACAGTGTGATTTTCTCATTTTCCACTTTTTTCAAGTTTTTTTGCAATTCTGGGTCCTTCAGTGTGAATTTTTAATTTTCTACTATTTTCAGGTTCTCTCGCCATATTTTTGGTCCTTCAGTGTGAGGTTTTTATTTTCTTATTTTTCAGGGTTTCTCGACATATTCTGTGTCCTACATCGTGTATTTTTAATTTTCCACGCTTTTCAAGTTTTTACTTCATATTCTGGGTCCTACATTGTGATTTTCTATTTTTCCACCTATTTCAGGTTTTCTCGCCATATTCTGGTTCCTACAGTGTGAGTTTTGAATTTTTCTCATTTTTCAGGTTTCCTAGCCATATTCCGGGTCCTTCAGTGTGAATATTTTAATTTTCCACGTTTTTCAGTATTTCTCGCCATATTCTGGGTAATACAGTGTGAATTTTTAATTTTTACATTTTTCAGGGTTTCTGGCATATTCTGGGTCTTGCAGTGTGATTTTCTCATTTTCCACTTTTTTCGAGTTTTTTTCGTAATTCTGCGTCCTACAGTGTGATTTTCCTCATTTTACAACTTTTTAAGGTTTTCTCGCCATATTTAGGGTCCTTCAGTGTGATTTTTTACTTTTCTAATTTTTCAGTGTTTCTCTACATATTCTGTGTCCTTCAACGTGTATTTTTAATTTTCCTCGTTTTTCAGGGTTTCTAGGCATACTCTGGGTCCTACAGTGTGATTTTCTCATTTTCGACGTTTTTCACTTTTTTTTTTTTTCCAAATCTGGGTCCTACATTGTGATAATTCTCACTTTCCACCTTTTTCAGGTGTTCTCGCCTATATCTGGATCCTACAGTGTGTTTTTGAATTTTCTCATTTTTCAGTTTTTCTCGCCATATGCTGGGTACTTCAGTGTGAATTTTAATTTTCCACGTTTTTCAGGTTTTTCCGTCATATTCTGTTCCTACAGTGTGATTTTCTCATTTCCACGTTTTTCAGGTTTTCTTCATATATTCCAGGTCCTTCAGTGTGAATTTTTAATTTTCCACGTTTTTTAGGTTTTTCCATCATATTCTGGGTCCTACAGTGTGATTTTCTCATTTCCACGTTTTCAGGTTTTCTTCACATATTCCAGGTCCTTCAGTGTGAATTTTTAATTTTCCACGTTTTTCAGGTTTTTCCGTCATATTCTGGGTCCTACAGCGTGAATTTTTAATTTTCTACTTTTTTCAGGTTTTCTTGCCCTATTCTGCGTCCTTCAGTGTGAATTTTTAATTTTCCTCTTTTTTCAGGTTTTATTGCAATATTCCGGGTCCTTTAGTGTGAATTTTTAATTTTCTACTTTTTTTATGTTCTCTCGCCATATTTAGGGTCCTTCAGTGTGAGTTTTTAATTTTCTAATTTTTCAGGGTTTCTCGACATATTCTGTGTCCTACAGCGTGTATTTTTAATTTTCCACGTTTTTTCAGGTTTTTTTGGTCATATTGTGGGTCCTACAGTGTGATTTCCTCATTTTCTACATTTTTCAAGTTTTTTCGAAATTCTAGGTCCTAAAGTGTGATTTTCTCAATTTCCACCTTTTTTAGGGTTTCTCGGCATATTCTGGGTCCTACAGTGTGATTTTCTCATTTTCGATGTTTTTCACTTTTTTTTTTTCCAAATCTGGGTCCTATATTGTGATAATTCTCACTTTCCACCTTTTTCAGGTTTTCTCGCCTTTACTCTGGATCCTACAGTTTGTTTTTGAATTTTCCTCGTTTTTCAGTTTTTTCTCGCCATATGCCGGGTACTTCAGTGTGATTTTTAATTTTCCACGTTTTTCAGGTTTTTCCGTCATATTCTGGATCCTACAGTGTGATTTTCTCATTTCCACGTTTTTCAGGTTTTCTTCACATATTCCAGGTCCTTCAGTGTGAATTTTTAATTTTCCACGTTTTTCAGGTTTTTCCATCATATTCTGAGTCCTACAGTGTGATTTTCTCATTTCCACGGTTTTCAGGTTTTCTTCACATATTCCAGGTCCTTCAGTGTGAATTTTTAATTTTCCACGTTTTTCAGGTTTTTCCGTCATATTCTGGGTCCTACAGTGTGATGTTCTCATTTCCACGGTTTTCAGGTTTTCTTCACATATTCCAGGTCCTTCAGTGTGAATTTTTAATTTTCACGTTTTTCAGCATTTCTCGGCATATTTTGGGTCCTACAGTGTGAATTTTTAATTTTCTACTTTTTTCAGGTTTTCTTGCCATATTCTGGGTCCTTCAGTGTGAATTTTTAATTTTCCTTTTTTTTCAGGTTTTATTGCCATATTCCGGGTCCTTTAGTGTGAATTTTAAATTTTCTACATTTTTTAGGTTCTCTCGCCATATTTAGGGTCCTTCAGTGTGAGTTTTTAATTTTCTAATTTTTCAGGGTTTCTCGACATATTCTGTGTCCTACAGCGTGTATTTTTAATTTTCCACGTTTTTCAGGTTTTTTTCGTCATATTGTGGGTCCTATAGTGTGATTTCCTCATTTTCTACATTTTTCAAGTTTTTTCGAAATTCTGGGTCTTAAAGTGTGATTTACTCAATTTCCACCTTTTTCAGGTTTTCTTGCCATATTCTGGGTCCTACAGTGTGATTTTCTCATTTTCGACGTTTTTCAAGTTTTTTCGCAATTCTGGGTCCTACAGTGTGATTATTCTCATTTTCCACCTTTTTCAGGTTTTCTCGCCATATTCGTGATACCTCAGTGTGAATTTTTAATTTTCTTTTTCAAAGTTTCTCGCCATATTCTGGGTCCTAGAGCGTGTATTTTTAATTTTCCACGTTTTTCATGGTTTCTGGGCATATTCTGGGTACTACAGTGTGATTTTCTCATTTTCGATGTTTTTCATGTTTTTGTAATTCTGGGTAATAAAGTGTGAATATTCTCATTTTCTACCTTTTTCATGTTTCTCGCCATATTCAGGGTCCTTCAGTGTGAGTTTTTAATTTTCTACTTTTTTGAGCGTTTCTTGCCATATTCTGGGTGCTACAGAGTGTATTTTTAATTTTCCACGTTTCTCAGGGTTTCTCGCCATATTCTGGGTCCTACAGTGTGATTTTCTCATTTTCCATGATTTTCATGTTTTTTTCGCTATTCTGGGTCCTACAGTGTGATTATTCTCATTTTCCACCTCTTTCAGGTTTTCTCGCCATATTCGGGGTCCTTCATTGTGAGTTTTTAATTTTCTACTTTGTTGAGGGTTTCTTGCCATATTCTCGGTGCTACAGAGTGTATTTTTAATTTTCTACGTTTCTCAGGGTTTCTCGCCATATTCTGGGTCCTAAAATGTGATTTTCTCATTTACGACGTTTCAAGTATTTTCGCAATTCTGGGTCCTAATCTGTGATTATTCTCATTTTCCACATTTTTCAGGTTTTCTTGCCATATTTGGGGTTCTTCAGTGTGAGTTTTTAATTTTCTACTTTTTTGAGGGTTTCTTGCCATATTCTGGGTACTACAGAGTGTATTATTAATTTTCCACGTTTCTCAGGGTTTCTTGCCATATTCTGGGTCCTACAGTGTGATTTTCTCATTTACGATGTTTTTCAAGTTTTTTTTTTTGTGCAATTCTGGGTCCTACACTGTGATTATTCTCATTTTCCACCTTTTCAGGTTTTCTCGCCATATTCCGGGTACTTCAGTGTGAATTTTTAGTTTTTCTACTTTTTTCAGGGTTTCTCGCCATATTCCGGGTCCTTCAGTTGAATTTTTAATTTTCACGTTTTTCAGGGTTTCTAACGATATTCTGGGTCCGATAATGTGAATTTTTAATTTTCACGTTTTTCAGGGTTTCTCGGCATATTCTAGGTCCTGGAGTGTGAATTTTTAATTTTCACGTTTTTCAGGATTTCTCTAAATATTCTTGGTCCTGCAGTGTGATTTTCTCATTTTCCACTTTTTTCAAGTTTTTTTGTAATTCTGGGTCCTACTGTGTGATTTTCTCATTTTCCACCTTTTTCGGGTTTTCTTGCCATATTTGGGGTCCTTCAGTGTGAGTTTTTATTTTTCTACTTTTTTCAGGATTTCTTGCCATATTCTGGATCCTACAGTGTGATTTTCTCATTTTCCACCTTTTTCAGGTTTTTCTGGTCATGTTTGGGCTCCTTCACTGTGAGTTTTTAATTTCCTACTTTTTTATTAAGTGTTTCTCGCCATATTCTGGGTCCGTGAGTGTGAATTATTAATTTTCACGTTTTTCACATTTTCTCGGCATATTCTGGATCCTGCAGTGTGATTTTCTCATTTTCCACCTTTTTCAGGTTTTCTGGTCATGTTTGGGCTCCTTCACTGTGAGTTTTTAATTTCCTACTTTTTTATTAAGTGTTTCTCGCCATATTCTGGGTCCGTTAGTGTGAATTATTAATTTTCACGTTTTTCACATTTTCTCGGCATATTCTGGATCCTACAGTGTGATTTTCTCATTTTCCACCTTTTTCAGGTTTTCTGGTCATGTTTGGGCTCCTTCACTGTGAGTTTTTAATTTCCTACTTTTTTATTAAGTGTTTCTCGCCATATTCTGGGTCCGTTAGTGTGAATTATTAATTTTCACGTTTTTCACATTTTCTCGGCATATTCTGGATCCTGCAGTGTGATTTTCTCATTTTCCACCTTTTGCAGGGTTTCTCGCCATATTTGGGGTCCTACAGTGTGAGTTTGTTATTTTCAACTTTTTTCAGGGTTACACGCCATATTCTGGGTCCTACAGCATGTATTTTTAATTTTCCACGTTTTCAGGGTTTCTAGGCATAAGCTGGGTCCTACAGATTGATTATTCTCATTTTCCACCCTTTTCAGGTTTTCTTGCAATATTCGGGGTCCTTCAGTGTGAATTTTTAATTTTCTACTTTTTTCAGGTTTTCTCGCCATATGCTGGGTCCTACTGTGTGATTTTTCTCATTTCCATATTTTTCAGGGTCACTTGCCGTATTCCAGGTCCTTCAGTGTGAATTTTTTTCCACGGTTTTCAGTATTTCTCGCCATATCTGGGTAATAAATTGTGAATTTTTAATTGTCCACTTTTTTCATGGTTTCTCACCATATTCTGTGTCCGACTGTGTGAATTTTTAATTTTCAGGTTTTTCATGGTTGTTCGGCATATTCTGGTTTCTGCAGTGTGATTTTCTCATTTTCCACATTTTCAAGTTTTTTCATATTTCTGGGTCCTACAGTGTGATTTTCTCTTTTTTCACCTTTTTCATGTTTTCTTGCCATATTTGGGGTCCTTCAGTGTGAGTTTTTACATTTCTAATTTTTCAGGGTTTCTCGACATATTATGGGTCCTACAGCGTGTATTTTTAATTTTCCACGTTTTTCAGTGTTTCTCAGCATATTCTGGGTCCTACAGTGTGATTTTCTCAATTTTGAAATTTTTCAAGTTTTTTCACATATCTTGGTCCTACAGTGTGATTATTCTCATTTTCCAACTTTTTCAGGTTTTCTAGCCATATTCTGGGTCCTACAGTGTGAATTTTGAATTTTCCTCGTTTTTCAGGTTTTCTCGCCATATTCTGGGTCCTTCACTGTGAATTTTTAATTTTCCACTTCTTTCAAGTTTTTTGTAATATTATGGGTCCTACAGTGTGATTTTCTCATTTTCCACCTTTTTCAGGTTTTCTTGCCATATTCGGGGTCCTTCAATGTGAGTTTTTAATTTTCTACTTTTTTCAGGGTTTCTCGCCATATTCTGGGTCCTACAGAGTGTATTTTTAATTTTCCACGTTTTTCAAGGTTTCTCGGCATATTCTGGCTCCGACAGTGTGATTTTCCCATTTCCTCGTTTTTCAGGTTTTCTTGCCATATTCCAGGTCCTTCAGTCTGAATTTTTAATTTTCCACGTTTTTCAGTATTTCTCGCCATATTCTGGGCACGTTTTTCAAGTTTTATCGCTATTCTGTGTCCTACAGTGTGATTATACTCATTTTCCACCTTTTTCAGGTTTTTTGCCATATTCGGTGTCTTTCAGTGTGAGTTTTTAATTTTCTACTTTTTACTGTGTTTCTTGCAATATTCTGGCTCCAAAAAGCATATTTTTATTTTTTCTCGTTTTTCAGGGTTTCTTGGCATATTCTGGGTCCTACAATGTGATTTTCTCATTTTCCACTTTTTTTAAGTTTTTTCGCATTTCTATGTCCTACAGGTTGATTTTCTCATTTTCCACATTTTTCAGGTTTTCTCGCCATATTCTGGGTCCTTCAGTGTGAGTTTTTAATTTTCTACTTCTTTCAGGGTTTATTGCCATATTCTGAATCCTACAGCGTGTATTTTTAATTTTCCACGTTTTCAGGGTTTCTGGCATATTCTGGCTCCTACTGTGCGATTTTCCAATTTTTGACTTTTTTCAAGTTTTTTTCCCCAATTCTCCGTCCTACAGTGTGATTTTCTCATTTTCCACCTTTTTTCAGGTTTTCTCAGCATATTCTGGGTCCTGCAGTGTGAATTTTTAATTTTCCACGTTTTTCAAGGTTTTTTTCCATATTCTGGTCCTATAGTGTGAATTTTTATTTTTCAATATTTTTCAGTGTTTATCATCATATTCTGGGTCCTACAGTGTGAATTTCTCATTTTCCACCTTTTTCAGGGTTTCTTGCCATATTCTAGGTTTTTCAGTGGGAGTTTTTAATTTTCCATGTTTTTAAGTTTTTTTTTTCATCATATTCTCAGTCCCACAGTGTGATTTTTTCATTTTCAAACTTTTTCAGGTTTTCTCGGCATATTCTGGTTCCTACAGTGTAAATTTAATTTTCCACATTTTTCAGTGTTTCTCGCCATATTCTGGGTCCCACAGTGTAAATTTTTAATTTTCCACGTTTTTAAGGATTTTTTTTGGTAATATTCTTGGTCCGACAGTGTGAATATTTAATGTTTCACTTTTTTCAGCGTTTCTCGGCATATTCTGGGTCCTACAGTGTGATTTTCTCATTTTCCACATTTTTCAAGTTTTTTCGTAATTCTGGGTCCTACAGTGTGATTTTCTCATTTTCCACCTTTTTCAGCCTTTCTAGCCATTTTTCGGGTCCTTCAGTGTGAGTTTGTAATTTTCTAAGTTTTTCAGGGTTTCTCGCCGTATTCTGGGTCCTAAACGTTGTATTTTTAATTTTTCACGTTTTCAGGATTTCTTGGCATATTCTGGGTCCTACAGTGTGATTTTCTCATTTTCGATATTTTCAAGTTTTTTCGTAATTCTGGGTCCTACAGTGTGATTTTCTCATTTTCCACCTTTTTCATGTTTTCTCGCCATAATTGGGGTTCTTCAGTGTCAGTTTGTAATTTTCTACTTTTTTCAGGGTTTCTTGCCATATTTGGGGTCCTTCAGTGTGAGTTTTTAATTTTCTACTCTTTCAGGGTTTCTTGCCATGTTCTGGGTCCTACAGTGTGTATTTTTCATTTTCGACGTTTTTCAGATTTTCTCACAATATTCTGGGTTCTTCAGTGTGAATTATTAATTTTTCAAGTTTTACAGGTTTTTTCTTCATATTCTGGGTCCTACACTGTGATTTTTCTCATTTCCACGTTTTTCAGGTTTTCTTGCCATATTCCAGGTCCTTCAGTGTTAATTTTTAATTTTCCACGTTTTCAGGGTTTCTCGGCATATTCTGTGTCCTGCAGTGTGATTTTCTCATTTTTATGGTTTTTCAAGTTTTTTGGCAATTCTGGGTCCTACAGTGTGATTATTCTCATTTTCCACCTTTATCAGGTTTTCTCGACATATTTGGGGTCTTTCAGTGTGAATTTTTAATTTTCTACTTTTTTCAAGGTTTCTCGCCATATTCTGTGTCCTTCAGTATGAGTTTTTAATTTTCCTCGTTTTTCAGGTATTCTCGCCATATTCCGTGTCCTTCACTGTGAATTTTTTATTTTCCACATTATTCAGGTTTTTTCGTCATATTCTGGGTCTTACAATGTGATTTTCTCATTTTCCTCATTTTTCAGGTTTTTTCGCCATATTTGGGGTCCGTCAGTGTGAATTTTTAATTTTCTACTATTTCATGGTTTCTCGCCGTATTCTGGGTCATTCAGTGTGAATTTTTATTTTTCCACGTTTTTCAGGTTTTTTCGTCATATTCTGGGTCCTACAGTGTGATTTTCTCATTTCCAATTTTTCAGGTTTTCTTGACATATTCCAGGTCCTTCTGTGTGAATTTTTAATTTTCCACATTTTTCAGGTTTTTTCGTCATATTCTGGGTCTTACAGTGTGACTTTCTCATTTTCCAAATTTTTCAGGTTTTCTCGACATATTTGGGGTCCTTCAGTGTGAGTTTTTAATTTTCTACTTTTTCAGGGCTTCTCTCCATATTCTTGGTCCTACAGCTTGTATTTTTAATTTTCCAGGTTTTCAGGGAATCTAGGCATATTCTGGGTCCTGCAGTGTGATTTTCTCATTTTTGAGGTTTTTCAAGTTTTTTCCCAATTCTGGGTCCCTCAATGTGATTATTCTCATTTTCCCCATTTTTCAGGTTTTCTCGCCATATTTGGGGTCCTTCAGTGTGAGTTTTTAAATTTCTACTCTTTCAGGGTTTCTCGCCATATTCTGGGTCCTTCAGTGTGAGTTTTTAATTTTCCTCGTTTTTCAGGTTTTTTCACCATATTCCGGATCCTTCAGTGTGAATTTTTAATTTTCCACCTTTTTCAGATTTTTTCTCATATTCTGGGTCCTACAGTGTGATTTTCTCATTTCCACTTTTTCAGGTTTTCTTGCCATATTCCATGTCCTTCAGTGTGAATTTTTAATTTTCCACGTTTTTTAGTATTTCTCGCCATATTCTGGGTAATGCAGTGTGAATATTTAATTTTCCACTTTTTTCATGGTTTCTCCCTTATTCTGTGTCTGACAGTGTCAATTTTTAATTTTCATGTTTTTCAATGTTTCTCGGCATATTCTGGGTCCTGCAGTATGATTTTATTATTTTGGACGTTTTTCAAGTTTTTTCGTAATTCTGGGTCCTACAGTGTGATTTTCTCATTTTCCAACTTTTTCAGGTTTTCTGGCCATAATTGGGGTTCTTCAGTGTCAGTTTGTAATTTTCTACTTTTTTCAGGGTTTCTTGCCATATTTGGGGTCCTTCAGTGTGAGTTTTTAATTTTCAACTCTTTCAGGGTTTCTTGCCATAAACTGTGTCCTATAGTATGTATTTTTCATTTTCCACGTTTTTCAGGTTTTTTCTTCATATTCTGGGTCCTACACTGTGATTTTCTCATTTCCACGTTTTCAGGTTTTCTTGCCATATTCCAGGTCCTTCAGTGTGGATTTTTAATTTTCCACGTTTTTCAGTATTTCTCCCCATATTATAGGTAATACAGTGTGAATTTTAATTATCCACTTTTTTTCATGGTTTCTCGCCATATTCTGTGTCCAACAGTGTGAGTTTTTAATTTTCACGTTTTTCAGTGTTTCTTGAAATATTCTGGGTCCTGCAGTGTGATTTTCTTATTTTCCACCTTTTTCAGGTTTTCTCCCCATATTTGGGGTCCTTCAGTGTCAGTTTGTATTTTTCTACTTTCTTCAGGGTTTCTCACCATATTCTGGATCCTACAGTGTGATTTTCTCATTTTTCCACCTTTTTCAGGTTTTCTCGCCATGTTTGGGCTCCTTCACTGTGAGATTTTAATTTTCTACTTTTTTAATTAACTTTTTCTCGCCATATTCTGGGTCCGTTAGTGTGAATTTTTAATTTTCACGTTTTTCACATTTTCTCGGCATATTCTGGGTCCTGAAATGTGATTTTCTCATTTTGCACCTTTTTCAGGGTTTCTCGCCATATTTGGGGTCCTACAGTGTGAGTTTGTAATTTTGAACTTTTTTCAGGGTTTCTCGCCATATTCTGGGTCCTACAGCATGTATTTTTAATTTTCCACGTTTTCAGGGTTTCTGGGCAAAATCTGGGTCCTACAGTGTGATTATTCTCATTTTCCACCTTTTTCAGGTTTTCTCACCATATTCTGGGTCCTTCAGTGTGAATTTTTAATTTTCTACTTTTTTTCAGGTTTTCTCGCCATATTCTGGGTCCTACAGCATGTTTTTTTAATTTTACACGTTTTCAGGGTTTCTGGGCATAATCTGGGTCCTACAGTGTGATTATTCTCATTTTCCACCTTTTTCAGGTTTTCAAACCATATTCGGGGTCTTTCAGTGTGAATTTTTAATTTTCTACTTTTTTCAGGTTTTCTCGCCATATTCTGTGTCCTTTAGTGTGAGTTTTTTATCTTCCTCGTTTTTCAGGTTTTTCGCCATATTCCGGGTCCTTCCGTGTGATATTTTAATATTTTATCTTTTTCAGGTTTTTTCGTCATATTCTGGGTCGTACTGTGTGATTTTCTCATTTCCATGTTTTTTCAGGGTCTCTTGCCATATTCCAGGTCCTTCAGTGTGAATTTTTTCCCACGGTTTTCAGTATTTCTCTCCATATCTGGGTAATGAAGTGTGAATTTTTAATTGTCCAGTCTTTTCATGGTTTCTCACCATATTCTGTGTCCAATAGTGTGAATTTTTAATTTTCAGGTTTTTCATGGTTGTTCGGCATATTCTGGTTTCTCCAGTGTGATTTTCTCATTTTCCACGTTTTTCAAGTTTTTCCGTATTTTGGGTCCTACAAGTGTGATTTTCTCATTTTCGATGTTTTTCATGTTTTTGTAATTCTGGGTAATACAGTGTGATTATTCTCATTTTCTACCTTTTTCATGTTTTCGCGCCATATTCGGGATCCTTCAGTGTGAGTTTTTAATTTTCTACTTTGTTGAGGGTTTCTTGCCATATTCTCAGTGCTACAGAGTGTATTTTTAATTTTCCACGTTTCTCAGGGTTTCTCCCCATATTCTGGGTCCTAAAATGTGATTTTCTCATTTACGACATTTTTCAAGTAGTTTCGGAATTCTGGTTCCTACACTGTGATTATTCTCATTTTCCACATTTTTCAGGTTTTCTTGCCATATTTGAGGTCCTTAAGTGTGAGTTTTTAATTTTCTACTTTTATGAGGGTTTCTTGCCATATTCTGGGTACTACAGAGTGTATTATTAATTTTCCACCTTTCTCAGGGTTTCTTGCCATATTCTGGGTCCTACAGTGTCTGTCTGTCTCTCTGTGTGTCTGATCCCCTGGAACTGTAGATGGGCCACCATATAGTAGCTGGTAGTTGATCCCAGGTTCTCTGGAAGAGGAGACAATGCTGTTAATTGTTGAGCCCTTTCAGTGGCTCCACCTATCTTTAAATTTTTAGAAGTATATGTTAGGCTGTGTTTATGTACATCATATGCAGACCATAAGAGGGATTTAGATTCTCCAGGATCTGACACCCTCTTCTGGAGTGTCTGAAGACAACTACAGTGTACTTATATCTAATAAATAAATAAATAAATAAATAAATAAATAAATATTATTTTAAAAGGATAAGAAAGAAAGAAAGACCAGGCAGGCCTGCCCTCCTTATCTCTGTCTGTCTGTCTGTCTGATCCCCTGGAACTGGAGATGGGCCACCATATAGTTGATGGTAGTTGATCCCATGTTCTCTGGAAGAAGAGACAATGCTGTTAATTGTTGAGCCCTTTCAGTGGCCCCACCCATCTTTAAATTTTTAGAAGTATATGTGAGGCTCTGTTTATGTACATCATATGCAGACCATAAGAGGGATTTAGATTCTCCAGAAGATGACACCCTCTTCTAGAGTGTCTGAACACAGCTACAGTGTACTTGTATCTAATAAATACATAAATAAATAAATAAATAAATAAACATTATTTTAAAACGAAAAGAAATAAAGAAAGACCAGGCAGGCCTGCCATCCTTATCTCTGTCTGTCTGTCTGTCTGTCTGAACCCCTGGAACTGGAGATGGGCCACCATATAGTTGCTGGTAGTTGATCCCAGGTTCTCTGGAAGAAGAGACAATGCTGTTAATTGTGAGCCCTTTCAGTGGCCCCACCCATCTTAAATTTTTAGAAGTGTATGTGAATCTGTGTTTATGTCCATCATATGCAGACCATAAGAGGGATTTATATTCTACAGAATCTGACACCCTCTTCTAGAGTGTCTGAAGACAACTACAGTGTACTTATATCTAATAAATACATAAATAAATAAATAAACATTTTTTAAAAAGGATAAGAAAGAAAGAAAAACCAGGGAGGCCTGCCACCCTTGTCTGTCTGTCTCTTTGTCTGCCTGATCCCCTGGAACTGGAGATGGGCCACCATATAGTTGCTGGTAGTTGATCCCAGGTTCTCTGGAAGAGGAGACAATGCTGTTAATTGTTGAGCCCTTTCAGTGGCCCCCCACATCTTTAAATTTTTAGAAATATATGTGAGGCTGTGTTTATGTACATCATATGCAGACCATAAGAGGGATTTAGATTCTCCAGAATCTGACACCCTCTTCTGGAGTGTCTGAAGACAGCTACAGTGTACTTATATCTAATAAATACATATATAAATAAATAAACATTTTTAAAATGTATAAGAAAGAAAGAAAAACCAGGCAGGCCTGCAATCCTTGTCTGTCTGTCTGTCTGTATGTCTGTCTTATCCCCTGGAACTGGAATTGGGCCACAATATAGTTGCTGGTAGTTGATCCCAGGTCCTCTGGAAGAGGAGACAATGCTGTTAATTGTTGAGCCCTTTCAGTGGCCACACCCATCTTTAAATTTTTAGAAGTATATGTGAGGCTCTGTTTATGTACATCATATGCAGACCATAAGAGGGATTTAGATTCTCCAGAAGATGACACCCTCTTCTAGAGTGTCTGAAGACAGCTACAGTGTACTTATATCTAATAAATAAATAAATAAATAAATAAATAAATAAATAAATATTTTTTTAAAAGTATAAGAAAGAAAGAATGACCAGGCAGGCCTCCATCCTTATCTCTGTCAGTCTGTCTGTCTGTCTCTCTGATCCATTGGAACTGGAGATGGGCCACCATATAGTTTCTGTTAGTTGATCCCAGGTTCTCTGGAGGAGGAGACATTGCTGTTAATTGTTGAGCCCTTTCAGTGGCTCCACCTATCTTTAAATTTTTAGAAGTATATTTTAGGCTGTGTTTATGTACATCATATGCAGACCATAAGAGGGATTTAGATTCTCCAGAATTTGACACCCTCTTCTGGAGTGTCTGAAGACAACTACAGTGTACTTATATCTAATAAATACATAAATAAATAAATAAATAAATAAATAAATAAATAAATAAACAAAAATTATTTTAAAAGGATAAGAAAGAAAGAAAGACCAGGCAGGCCTGCCACCCTTATCTCTGTCTATCTGTCTGTCTGTCTGTCTGATCCCCTGGAACTGGAGATGGGCCACCATATAGTTCCTGGTAGTTGATCCCAGGTTCTCTGGAAGAAGAGACAATGCTGTTAATTGTGAGCCCTTTCAGTGGCCCCACCCATCTTAAATTTTTAGAAGTGTATGTGAATCTGTGTTTATGTCCATCATATGCAGACCATAACAGGGATTTATATTCTCCAGAATCTGACACCCTCTTCAGGAGTGTCTGAAGACAGCTACAGTGTATTTATATCTAATAAATACATAAATAAATAAATAAATATTTTTTAAAAAGGATAAGAAAGAAAGAAAAACCAGGGAGGCCTGCCACCCTTGTCTGTCTGTCTCTTTGTCTGCCTGATCCCCTGGAACTGGAGATGGGCCACCATATAGTTGCTGGTAGTTGATCCCAGGTTCTCTGGAAGAAGAGACAATGCTGTTAATTGCTGAGCCCTTTCAGTGGCCCCACCCATCTTAAATTTTTAGAAGTGTATGTGAATCTGTGTTTATGTCCATCATATGCAGACCATAAGAGGGATTTATATTCTCCAGAATCTGACACCCTCTTCTGGAGCGTCTGAAGACAGCTACTGTGCACTTATATATAATAAATAAATAAATAAATAAATAAATGAATGAATAAATAAATAAATAAACATTTTTAAAAGGATAAGAAAGAAAGAAAAATCAGGCAGTCCTGCCATTCTTATCTCTGTCTGTCTGTCTGTCTGTCTCATCCCCTGCAACTTGAGATGGGCCACCATATAGTTGCTGGTATTTGATCCTACGTTCTCTGGAAGAGGAGACAATGGTGTTAATTGTTGAGCCCTTTCAGTGGGCCCACACATCTTTAAATTTTTACAAGTATATGTGAGGCTGTGATTATGAACATCATATGCAGACCATAAGAGGGATTTAGAATCTCCATTAGATGACACCCTCTTCTAGAGTGTCTGAAGACATCTACAGTGTACTTATATCTAATAAATACATAAATAAATAAATAAATAAATAAATAAATAAATAAATAAATAAACATTTTTTTTAAAAGTATGGGTTGGTGAGATGGCTCAGTGGGTAAGAGCACCCTACTGCTCTTCCGAAGGTCCAGAGTTCAAATCCCAGCAACCACATGGTGGCTCACAACCATCCCTAACGAGATCTGGCGCTTTCTTCTGGAGTGTCTGAAGACAGCTACAGTGTACTTACATATAATAAATAAATAAATCAAAAAAAAAGTATAAGAAATAAAGAAAGACCAGGCAGGCCTGCCATCCTTATCTCTGTCTCTCTGTCTGTCTGTCTGTCTGATCCACTGGCCTGGAGATGGGCCAACATAAGGTGCTGGTAGTTGATCCCAGGTTCTCTGGTAGAGGAGACAATGCTGTTAATTGTTGAGCCCTCTCAGTTGCCCCACACATCTTTAAATTTTTAGAAGTATATGTGAGGCTGTGTTTATGTACATCATATGCAGACCATAAGAGGGATATAGATTCTCCAGAATCTGACACCCTCTTCTGGAGAGTCTGAAGATAGCTACAGTGTACATATATCTAATAAATACATAAATAAATAAATAAATAAATAAATAAATGAATAAATAAATAAATAAACATTTTTAAAAAGGATAAGAAAGAAAGAAAAATCAGGCAGGCCTGCCATCCTCAGCTCTGTCTGTATGTCTGTCTTTCTGATCCCCTGCAACTTGAGATGGGCCACCATATAGTTGCTGGTATTTGATCCCACGTTCTCTGGAAGAGGAGACAATGGTGTTAATTATTGAGCCCTTTCAGTAGGCCCACCCATCTTTAAATTTTTAGAAGTATATGTGAGGCTGTGTTCTTGTACATCATATGCGGACCATAAGAGGGATATAGATTCTCCAGAATCTGACACCCTCTTCTAGAGAGTCTGAAGACAGCTACAGTGTACGTATATCTAATAAATACATAAATAAATAAATAAATGAATAAATAAATAAATAAACATTTTTTAAAAAGGATAAGAAAGAAAGAAAAATCAGGCAGGCCTGCCATCCTTATCTCTGTCTGTCTGTCTGTCTGTCTGTCTTATCCCCTGGAACTTGAGATGGGCCACCATATAGTTGCTGGTAGTTGATCCCACGTTCTCTGGAAGAAGAGACAATGGTGTTAATTGTTGAGCCCTTTCAGTGGGCCCAACCATCTTTTAATTTTTAGAAGTATATGTGAGGCTTTGTTTATGTACATCATATGCAGACCATAAGAGGGATTTAGATTCTCCAGAAGATGACACCCTCTTCTAGAGTGTCTGAAGACAGCTACAGTGTACTTATATCTAATAAATAAATAAATAAAGAAATAAATAAATAAATAAATAAATATTTTTATTAAGTATAAGAAAGAAAGAAAGACCAGGCAGGCCTCCATCCTTATCTCTGTCTCTCTGTCTGTCTGTCTGTCTGATCCACTGGAACTGGAGATGGGCCACCATAAGGTGCTGGTAGTTTATCCCAGGTTCTCTGAAAGAGGAGACAATGCTGTTAATTGTTGAGCCCTCTCAGTGACCCCACACATCTTTAAATTTTTAGAAGTATATGTGAGGCTGTGTTTATGTACATCATATGCAGATCATAAGAGGGATTTAGATTCGCCAGAATTTGACACCCTCTTCTGGAGTGTCTGAAGACAACTACAGTGTACTTATATCTAATAAATACATAAATAAATAAATAAATAAATAAATAAACATTATTTTAAAAGGATAAGAAAGAAAGAAAGACCAGGCAGGCCTGCCCTCCTTATCTCTGTCTGTCTGACTGTCTGTCTGTCTGTCTGATCCCCTGGAACTGGAGATGGGCCACCATATAGTTGCTGGTAGTTGATCCCAGGTTCTCTGGAAGAAGAGACAATGCTGTTAATTGCTGAGCCCTTTCAGTAGCCCCACCCATCTTAAATTTTTAGAAGTGTATGTGAATCTGTGTTTATGTCCATCATATGCAGACCATAAGAGGGATTTATATTCTCCAGAATCTGACACCCTCTTCTGGAGCGTCTGAAGACAGCTACTGTGTACTTATATATAATAAATAAATAAATAAATAAATAAATAAATAAATAAATAAATAAATAAATAAATATTTTTTAAAAGGATAAGAAAGAAAGAAAAATCAGGCAGTCCTGCCATTCTTATCTCTGTCTGTCTGTCTGTCTGTCTCATCCCCTGCAACTTGAGATGGGCCACCATATAGTTGATGGTATTTGATCCCACGTTCTCTGGAAGAGGAGACAATGGTGTTAATTGTTGAGCCCTTTCAGTGGGCCCACACATCTTTAAATTTTTACAAGTATATGTGAGGCTGTGTTTATGAACATCATATGCAGACCATAAGAGTGATTTAGAATCTCCATTAGATGACACCCTCTTCTAGAGTGTCTGAAGACAGCTACAGTGTACTTATATCTAATAAATAAATAAATAAATAAATAAATAAACATTTTTTTAAAAGTATTGGCTGGTGAGATGGCTCAGTGGGTTAGAGCACCCTACTGCTCTTCCGAAGGTCCAGAGTTCAAATCCCAGCAACCACATGGTGGCTCACAACCATCCGTAACGAGATCTGGCGCTTTCTTCTGGAGTGTCTGAAGACAGCTACAGTGTACTTACATATAATAAATAAATAAATCTAAAAAAAAAAAAAGTATAAGAAATAAAGAAAGACCAGGCAGGCCTGCCATCCTTATCTCTGTCTCTCTGTCTGTCTGTCTGTCTGATCCACTGGCCTGGAGATGGGCCAACATAAGGTGCTGGTAGTTGATCCCAGGTTCTCTGGTAGAGGAGACAATGCTGTTAATTGTTGAGCCCTCTCAGTTGCCCCACACATCTTTAAATTTTTAGAAGTATATGTGAGGCTGTGTTTATGTACATCATATGCAGACAATAAGAGGGATTTAGATTCTCCAGAATCTGACACACTCTTCTGGAGTGTCTGAAGACAGCTACAGTGTACTTATATCTAATAAATACATAAATAAATATATAAATAAACATTTTTTTAAAAAGGATAATAAAGAAAGAAAGACCAGGCAGGCCTGCCATCCTTATCACTGTCTGTATGTCTGTCTGTCTGATCCCCTGGAACTGGAAATGGGCCACCATATAGTTGCTGGTAGTTGATCCCAGGTACTCTGGAAGAGGAGACAATGCTGTTAATTGTTGAGCTTTTAGAGTGGCCCCACACTTCTTTAAATTTTTAGAAGTATATGTGAGGCTGTCTTTATGTACATCATATGCAGACCATAAGAGGGATTTAGATTCTCCAGAATCTGACACCCTCTTTTGGAGTGTCTGAACAGCTACAGTGTACTTATATCTAATAAATAAATAAATAAATAAATAAATAAATAAATAAATAAATAAATAAATAAATGAATAAATAAATAACATTTTTAAAAGGATAAGAAGAAAGAAAGACCAGGCAGGCCTGCCATCCATATCTCTGTCTGTCTGTCTGTCTGTCTGTCAATCTGATACCTGGGAACTTGAGATGGCCCACGAATAGTTGCTGGTAGTTGATCCCTGGTTCTCTAGAAGAGGAGACAATGCTGTTAATTGTTGAGCCCTTTCAATGGCGCCACCCATCTTTAAATATTTAGAAGTATATGTGAGGCTGTGTTTATGTACATCACATGCAGACCATAAGAGGGATTTAGATTCTCCAGAATCTGACACCCTCTCCTGGAATGTCTGAAGACAGCTAGAGTGTACTTATATCTAATAAATAAATAGATAAATAAATAAATAAATAAATAAACATTTTTTAAAAAGGATAAGAAAGAAAGAAAGACCAGGCAGGCCTGCCATCCATAACTCTGTCTGTCTGATTGTCTGTCTATCTGATCCCCGGGAACTGGAGATGGGCCACCATATAGTTGCTGGTAGTTGATCCAAGGTTCTCTGGAAGATGAGACAATGCTGTTAATTTTTGAGCACTTTCAGTGGCCCCACACTTCTTTAAATATTTAGAAGTATATGTGAGGCTGTGTTTATGTACATCATATTCAGATTATAAGAGGATTTAGATTCTCCAGAATCTGACACCCTCTACTGGAGTGTCTGAAGACAGCTACAGTGTACTTATATATAATAAATACATAAATAAATAAATGAATAAATGAATAAATAAATAAATAATCATTTTTTAAAAAGGATAAGAAAGAAAGTAAAACCAGGCAGGCCTGCAATCCTTGTCTGTCTGTCTGTCTGATCCCCTGGAACTGGAGATGGGCCACCATATAGTTGCTGATAGTTGATCCCAGGTTCTCTGGTAGAGGAGACAATGCTGTTAATTATTGAGCCGTTTCAGTGGACCCACACATCTTTAAATTTTTAGAAGTATATGTGAGGCTGTGTTTATGTACATCATATACAGACCATAAGAGGGATTTAGATTCTCCAGAATATGACACCCACTTCTGAAGTGTCTGAAGATAGCTACAGTGTACTTATATCTAATAAATACATATATAAATAAATAAACATTTTTAAAATGTATAAGAGAAGAAAGAAAAACCAGGCAGGCCTGCAATCCTTGTCTGTCTGTCTGTCTGTATGTCTGTCTTATCCCCTGGAACTGGAGATGGGCCACAATATAGTTGCTGGTAGTTGATCCCAGGTCCTCTGGAAGAGGAGACAATGCTGTTAATTGTTGAGCCCATTCAGTGGCCCCACCCATCTTTAAATTTTTAGAAGTATATGTGAGGCTGTGTTTATGTACATCATATGCAGACCATAAGAGGGATATAGATTCTCCAGAATCTGACACCCTCTTCTGGAGAGTCTGAAGACAGCACAGTGTACTTATATCTAATAAATAAATAAATAAATAAATAAATAAATAAATGAATGAATAAATAAATAAATAAACATTTTTAAAAAGGATAAGAAAGAAAGAAAAATCAGGCAGGCCTGCCATCCTTATCTCTGTCTGTCTATCTGTCTGTCTGATCCCCTGCAACTTGAGATGGGCCACCATATAGTTGCTGGTAGTTGATCCCACGTTGTCTGGAAGAGGAAACAATGGTGTTAATTGTTGAGCCCTTTTAGTGGGCCCACCCATCTTTAAATTTTTAGAAGTATATGTGAGGCTGTGTTCATGTACATCATATGCAGACCATAAGAGGGATATAGATTCTCCAGAATCTGACACCCTCTTCGGGATTGTTTGAAGACAGCTACAGTGTACTTAAACCTAATAAATACATACTTAAATTAATAAACATTTTTTAAAAAGGATAAGAAAGAATGAAAGACCAGGTAGGCCTGCCATCTTAACTCTATCTGTCTGTATGTCTGTCTGTCTGTCTGAACCCCTGGAACTGGAGATGGGCCACCATATAGTTGCTGGTAGTTGATCCCAGGTTCTCTATAAGAGGAGACAATGCTGTTAATTGTTGATCCCTTTCATTGGCCCCACACATCTTTAAATTTTTAGAAGTAAATGTGAGGCTGTGTTTATGTACATCATATGCATACCATAAGAGGGATTTACATTCTCCAGAATCTGACACCCTCCTCTGGAGTGTCTAAAGAAAGCTTCAGTGTACTTATATCTAAGAAATACATAAATAAATAAATAAATATTTTTTAAAAAGGTTAAGAAAGAAAGAAAGACCAGGCAGGCCTGATATCCTTATCTCTGTCTGTCTGTCTGTCTGTCTGATCCCCTGGAACTGGAGATGGGCCACCTTGTAGGTGCTGGTAGTTGATCCCAGGTTCTCTGGAAGAGGAGACAATGCTGTTAATTGTTGTGCCATTTCAGTGGCCCCACCCATTTTTAATTTTTAGAAGTATATGTGAGGCTGTGTTTATGTACATCATATTCAGACCATAAGAGGGATTTAGATTCTCCAGAATCTGACACCCTCTTCTGGAGTGTCTGGAGACGGCTACAGTGTTCTTATATCTAATACATAAATAAATAAATAAATAAATAAATAAATAAATAAATAAATAAATAAATAAACATTTTTTAAACCGGATAAGAAAGAAAGAAAGACCAGGCAGGGTTGCCATCCTTATCTCTGACTCTCTGTCTGTCTGTCTGTCTGATCCACTGGAACTGGAGATGGGCCACCATAAGGTGCTGGTAGTTTATTCCAGGTTCTCTGAAAGAGGAGACAATGCTGTTAATTGTTGAGCCCTCTCAGTGGCCCCACACATCTTTAAATTTTTAGAAGTATATGTGAGGCTGTGTTTATGTACATCATATGCAGACCATAAGAGGGATTTAGATTCTCCAGAATCTGACACCCTCTTCTGAAGTGTCTGAAGACAGCTACAGTGTACTTATATCTAATAAATACATAAATAAAAATATAAATAAACATTTTTTTAAAAAGGATAAGAAAGAAAGAAAGACCAGGCAGGCCTGCCATCCTTAGCACTGTCTGTATGTCTGTCTGTCTGATCCCCTGGAACTGGAGATGGGCCACCATATAGTTGCAGGTAGTTGATCCCAGGTACTCTGGAAGAGGAGACAATGCTGTTAATTGTTGAGCTTTTAGAGTGGCCCCACCCTTCTTTAAATTTTTAGAAGTATATGTGAGGCTGTGTTTATGTACATCATATGCAGGCCATAAGAGGGATTTAGATTCTCCAGAATCTGACACCCTCTTCTGGAGTGTCTGAACAGCTACAGTGTACTTATATCTACTAAAAACATAAATAAATAGATAAATAAATAAATAAATAAATAAATAAGTAAATATTTTTTTAAAGGATAAGAAAGAAAGAAAGACCAGGCAGGCCTGGCATCCATATCTCTGCCTGTCTGTCTGTCTGTCTATCTGAACCCCGGGAACTGGAGATGGGCCACCATATAGTTGCTGGTAGTTGATCCAAGGTTCTCTGGAAGAGGAGACAATGCTGTTAATTGTTGAGCCCTTTCAGTGGCCCCACACTTCTTTAAATATTTAGAAGTATATGTGAGGCTGTGTTTATGTACATCATATTCAGATTATAAGAGGATTTAGATTCTCCAGAATCTGACACCCTCTTCTGGAGTGTCTGAAGACAGCTACAGTGTACTTATATATAATAAATAAATAAATAAATAAATAAATAAATAAACATTTTTTAAAAAGGATAAGAAAGAAAGTAAGACCAGGCAGGCCTGCCAACCTTATCTCTGTTTGTCTGTCTGTCTGTCTGTCTGATCCCCTGGAACTGGAGATGGACCACCATATAGTTGCTGGTAGTTGATCCAAGGTTCTCTGGGAGAGGAGACAATGCTCTTAATTGTTGAGCCCTTTCAGTGGCCCCACACTTCTTTAAATATTTAGAAGTATATGTGAGGCTGTGTTTATGTACATCATATTCAGATTATAAGAGGATTTAGATTCTCCAGAATTACACACCATCTACTGGAGTGTCTGAAGACAGTTACAGTGTACTCATATATAATAAATAAATAAATAAATAAATAAATAAATAAATAAATAAATAAATACATAAACATTTTTTTAAAAAGGATAAGAAAGAAAGTAAGACCAGGCAGGCCTGCCATCCTTATCTCTGTCTGTCTGTCTGTCTGTCTGTCTGATCCCCTTGAACTGGAGATGGGCTACCATATAGTTGCTGGTAGTTGATCCCAGGTTCTCTGGAAGAGGAGACAATGCTGTTAATTGTTGAGCCCTATCAGTGGCCCTACCCATCTTTAAATTTTTAGAAGTGTATGTGAGGTTGTGTTTATGTACATCATATGCAGACCATAAGAGGGATTTAGATTCATCAGAATCTGACACCCTCTTCTGGAGTGTCTGAAGACAGCTACAGTGTACTTATATCTAATAAATACATAAATAAACAAAAATTTTTTAAAAAGGATAAGAAAGAAAGAAAGACCAGGCAGGCCTGCCATCCTTATCCTTGTCTGTCTGTCTGTCTGTCTGATCCCCTGGGAGTGGAGATGGGCCACCATATAGTTGCTGGTAGTTGATCCCAGTTTCTCTGTAAGAGGAGACAATGCTGTTAATTGCTGAGCCCTTTCAGTGCCCCCCCACCTTTAAATTTTTAGAAGTATATGTGAGGCTGTGTTTATGTACATCATATGCAGACCATAAGAGGGATTTAGATTCTCCAAAATCTGACACCTTCTTCTGGAGTGTCTGAAGATGGCTACAGTGTACTTTTATCTAATAAACATATAAATAAATAAATAAACATTTTTTAAAAAGGATAAGAAAGAAAGAAAGACAAGGCAGGCCTGCCATCCTTATCTCTGTCAGTCTGTCTGTCTGTCAGTCTGTCTGATCCCTTGGAACTGGAGATGGGCCACCATATAGTTGCAGTTAGTTGATCCCAGGTTCTCTAGAAGAGGAGACAATGCTGTTAATTGTTGAGCCATATCAGTGGCCCTACCCATCTTTAAATATTTAGAAGTATATGTGAGGCTGTGTTTATGTACATCATATGCAGACCATAAGAGGGATTTAGATTCTCGAGAATCTGACACCCTCTTCTGGAGTGTCGGAAGACAGCTACAGTGTACTTATATCTAATAAATAAATAAATAAATAAATAAATAAATAAATAAATAAACATTTTTTAAAAAGGATAAGAAAGAAAGTAAGACCAGGCAGGCCTGCCATTCTTATCTCTGTCTGTCTGTCTGTCTGTCTGTCTGATCCCCTGGAACTTGAGATGGGCCACCATATAGTTGCTGGTAGTTGATCCCAGGTTCTCTGGAAGAGGAGACAATGCTGTTAATTGTTGAGCCCTTTCAGTGTCCCCACCCATTTTTAATTTTTAGAAGTATATGTGATGCTGTGTTTATGTACCTCATATTCAGACCATAAGAGGGATTTAGATTCTCTAGAATCTGTCGCCCTCTTCTGGAGTGTCTGAAAACGGCTACAGTGTACTTATATCTAATAATTACATAAATAAATAAATGAATAAATAAATAAATAAATAAATAAATAAATAAATAAATAAACATTTTTTAAAATGTATAAGAAATAAAGAAAGACCAGGCAGGCCTGCCATCCTTATCACTGTCTGTATGTTTGTCTGTCTGATCCCCTGGAACTGGAGATGGGCCACCTTTTAGGTGCTGGTAGTTGATCCCAGGTTCTCTGGAAGAGGAGACAATGCTGTTAATTGTTGAGTCCTTTCAGTGACCCCACCTATTTATAATTTTTATAAGTATATGTGAGGCTGTGTTTATGTACATCATATGCAGACCATAAGAGTGATTTAGATTCTCCAGAATCTGACACCCTCTTCTGGAGTGTCTGAACTGCTACAGTGTACTTATATCTACTAAATACATAAATAAATAAATAAATAAACATTTTTCAAAAAGGATAAGACAGAAAGAAAGACCAGGCAGGCCTGCCATCCATTCTCTGTCTGTCTGTCTGTCTGTCTATCTGATCCCCGGGAACTGGAGATGGGCCACCATATAGTTGCTGGTAGTTGATCCCAGGTTCTCTGGAAGAGGAGACAATGCTGTTAATTGTTGAGCCCTTTCGGTGGCCCCACACTTCTTTAAATATTTAGAAGTATATGTGAGGCTGTGTTTATGTACATCATATTCAGATTATAAGAGGATTTAGATTCTCCAGAATCTGACACCCTCTTCTGAAGTGTCTGAAGACAGCTACAGTGTACTTATATCTAATAAATACATAAATAAATAAATAAATAAACATTTTTGAAAAAGGATAAGAAAGAAAGTAAGACCAGGCAGGCCTGCCATCCTTATCTCTGTCTGTCTGTCTGTCTGATCCCCGGGAACTGGAGATGGGCCACCATATAGTTGCTGGTAGTTGATCCAAGGTTCTCTGGAAGAGGAGACAATGCTTTTAATTGTTGATCCCTTTCAGTGGCCCCACACTTCTTTAAATATTTAGAAGTATATGTGAGGCTGTGTTTATGTACATCATATTCAGATTATAAGAGGATTTAGATTCTCCAGAATCTGACACCCTCTACTGGAGTGACTGAAGACAGCTACAGTGTACTTACATATAATAAATACATAAGTAAATAAATAAATAAATAAACATTTTTTAAAAAGGATAAGAAAGAAAGAACAGGCAGGCCTGCCATCCTTATCTCTGTCTGTCTGTCTGTCTCTCTGATCCCCTGGAACTGGAGATGGGCTACCATAAATTTGCTGGTAGTTGATCCCAGGTTCTCTGGAAGAGGAGACAATGCTGTTAATTTTTGAGCCCTATCAGTGGCCCTACCCATCTTTAAATATTTAGAAGTATATGTGAGGCTGTGTTTATGTACATCATATGCAGACCATAAGAGGGATTTAGATTCTCCAGAATCTGACACCCTCTTCTGGAGTGTCTGAAGACAGCTACAGTGTACTTATATCTAATAAATAAATAAATAAATAAATAAATAAATAAATAAATAAATAAACATTTTTTAAAAAGGATAAGAAGGAAAGTAAGGCCAGGCAGGCCTGCCATCCTTATCTATGTCTGTCTGTCTGTCTGTCTGTCTGTCTGATCCTCTGGAACTGGAGATGGGACACCATATAGTTGCTGGTAGTTGATCCCAGGTTCTCTGGAAGATGAGACAATGCTGCTAATTGTTGAGCCCTTTCAGTGGCCCCACCCATTTTTAATTTTTAGAAGTATATGTGATGCTGTGTTTATGTACATCATATTCAGACCATAAGAGGGATTTAGATTCTCTAGAATCTGTCACCCTCTTCTGGAGTGTCTGAAGACGGCTACAGTGTACTTATATCTAATAAATACATAAATAAATAAATAAATAAATAAACATTTTTTAAAAAGTATAAGGAATAAAGAAAGACCAGGCAGGCCTGCCATCCTTATCTCTGTCTCTCTGTCTGTCTGTCTGTCTGATCCACTGGAACTGGAGATGGGCCACCATAAGGTGCTGGTAGTTTATCCCAGGTTCTCTGAAAGAGGAGACAATGCTGTTAATTGTTGAGCCCTCTCAGTGGCCCCACACATCTTTAAATTTTTAGAAGTATATGTGAGGCTGTGTTTATGTACATCATATGCAGACCATAAGAGGGATTTAGATTCTCCAGAATCTGACACCCTCTTTTGGAGTGTCTGTACAGCTATAGTGTACTTATATATAATAAATAAATAAATAAATAAATAAATAAATAAACAAACATTTTTTTTAAAAAAGGATAAGAAGAAAGAAAGACCAGGCAGGCCTGCCATCCTTATCACTGTCTGTCTGTCTGTCTGTCTGATCCCTGGAACTGGAGATGGACCACCATATAGTTGCTGGTAGTTGATCCCAGGTTCTCTATAAGAGGAGACAATGCTGTTAATTGTTGAGCCCTTTCAGTGGCCGCACACATCTTATAATTTTTAGAAGTATATGTTAGGCTGTGTTTATGTACATCATATGCAGACCATAAGAGGGATTTAGATTCTCCAGAATCTGACACCCTCTTCTGGAGTGTCTGAACAGCTAGAGTGTACTTTTATCTAATAAATACATAAATAAATAAATAAGTAAATAAATAAATAAATAAATAAATAAACATTTTTTAAAAAGTATAAGAAATAAAGACCAGGCAGGCCTGCCATCCTTATCTCTGTCTCTCTGTCTGTCTGTCTGTCTGATCCACTGGAACTGGAGATGGGCCACCATAAGTTGCTGGTAGTTTATCCCAGGTTCTCTGAAAGAGGAGACTATGCTGTTAATTGTTGAGCCCTCTCATTGGCCCCACCCATCTTTAAATTTTTAGAAGTATATGTGAGGCTGTGTTTATGTACATCATATGCAGACCATAAGAGGGATTTAGATTCTCCAGAATCTGACACCCTCTTCTGGAGTGTCTGAAGACAGCTACAGTGTACTTATATCTAATAAATACATAAATAAATATATAAATAAACATTTTTTAAAAAGGATAAGAAAGAAATAAAGACCAGGCAGGCCTGCCATCCTTATCACTGTCTCTATGTCTGTCTGTCTGATCCCCTGGAACTGGAGATGGGCCACGATATAGTTGCTGGTAGTTGATATCAGGTACTCTTGAAGAGGAGACAATGCTATTAATTGTTGAGGCTTTAGAGTGGCCCCACCCTTCTTTAAATTTTTAGAAGTATATGTGAGGCTGTGTTTATGTACATAATATGCAGACCATAAGAGGGATTTAGATTCTCCAGAATCTGACACCCTCTTCTGGAGTGTCTGAACAGCTAGAGTGTACTTATTTCTACTAAATACATAAATAAATAAATAAATAAATAAATAAATAAATAAATAAATAAATAAATAAACAAACATTTTTTTAAAAAAGATAAGACAGAAAGAAAGACCTGGCACGCCTGCCATCCATATCTCTGTCTGTCTGTCTGTCTGTCTGTCTATCTGATCTCTGGGAACTGGAGATGGGCCACGAATAGTTGCTGGTAGTTGATCCCATGTTCTCTGGAAGATGAGTCAGTGCTGTTAATTGTTGAGCCCTTTCAGTGGCCCCACCCATCTTTAAATTTTTAGAAGTATATGTGAGGCTGTGTTTATGTACATCATATGCAGACCATAAGAGGGATTTAGTTTCTCCAGAATCTGACACCCTCTTCTGGAGTGTCTGAACAGCTACAGTGTACTTATATCTAATAAATAAATAAATAAATAAATAAATAAATAAATAAATAAATAAATAAACAAATATTTTTTTAAAAAAAGGATAAGAAAGAAAGAAAGACCAGGCAGGCCTGCCATCCTTATCACTGTCTGTCTGTCTGTCTGTCTGATCCCCTGGAACTGGAGATGGACCACCATATAGTTGCTGGTAGTTGATCCCAGGTTCTCTATAAGACGAGACAATGCTGTTAATTGTTGAGCCCTTTCAGTGTCCCCACAGATCTTTTAATTTTTAGAAGTATATGTTAGGCTGTGTTTATGTACATCATATGGAGACCATAAGAGGGAGTTAGATTCTCCAGAATCTGACACCCTCTACTGGAGTGTCTGAACAGCTACAGTGTACTTATATGTAATAATTACATAAATAAATAAATAAATAAATAAATAAATAAATAAATAAATAAATAAATATTTTTTAAAAAGGATAAGAAAGAAAGAAAGAAAGACCAGGCAGGCCTGACATCCTTATCTCTGTCTGTCTGTCTGTCTGTCTGATCCCCTGGAACTGGAGATGGGCCACTTTGTAGGTGCTGGAGGTTGATCCCAGGTTCTCTGGAAGAGGAGACAATGCTGTTCATTGTTGAGTCCTTTCAGTGGCCTTTTAATTTTTTAAGTATATGTGAGGCTGTGTTTATGTACATCATATTCAGACCATAAGAGGGATTTAAATTCTCTAGAATCTGACACCCTCTTCTGGAGTGTCTGAAGACGGCTACAGTGTAGTTATATCTAATAAATAAATAAATAAATAAATAAATAAATAAATAAATATTTTTTTAAAAAGTATAAGAAATAAAGAAAGACCAGGCAGGCCTGCCATCTTTATCTCTGTCTCTCTGTCTGTCTGTCTGTCTGTCTGATCCACTGGAACTGGAGGTGGGCCACCATAAGGTGCTGGTAGTTTATGCCAGGTTCTCTGAGGAGACAATGCTGTTAATTGTTGAGCCCTCTCAGTGGCCCCACACATCTTTAAATTTTTAGAAGTATATGTGAGGCTGTGTTTATGTACATCATATGCAGACCATAAGAGGGATTTAGGTTCTCCAGAATCTGACACCCTCTTCTGGAGTGTCTAATGACAGCTACAGTGTACTTATATCTAATAAATACGTAAATAAATATATAAATAAACATTTTTTTAAAGGATAAGAAAGAAAGAAAGACCAGGCAGGCCTGCCATCCATATCTCTGTCTGTTTGTCTGTCTGTCTATCTGATCCCTGGGAACTGGAGATGGGCCAGGAATAGTTGCTGGTAGTTGATCCCAGGTTCTCTGGAAGAGGAGACAATGCTGTTAATTGTTGAGCCCTTTCAGTGGCGCCACCCATCTTTCAATATTTAGAAGTATATGTGAGGCTGTGTTTATGTACATCATATTCAGACCATAGGAGGGATTTAGATTCTCCAGAATCTGAAACCCTCTTCTGGAGTGTCTGAAGACAGCTACAGTGTAGTTATATCTAATAAATAAATAAATAAATAAATAAATAAATAAATAAATAAACATTTTTTAAAAAGGATAAGAAAGAAAGAAAGACCAGGCAGGCCTGCCATCCATATCTCTGTCTGTCTGTCTGTCTGTCTGTCTATCTGATCCCCGGGAACTGGACATGGGCCACCATAGTGTTGCTGGTAGTTTATCCCAGGTTCTCTGGAAGAGGAGACAATGCTGTTAATTGTTGAGCCCTTTCAGTGGCCCCACACTTCTTTAAATATTTAGAAGTATATGTGAGGCTGTGTTTATGTACATCATATTCAGATTATAAGAGGATTTAGATTCTCCAGAATTACACACCCTCTACTGGAGTGTCTGAAGACAGTTACAGTGTACTCATATATAATAAATAAATAAATAAATAAATAAATAAATAAATAAATACATAAACATTTTTTTAAAAAGGATAAGAAAGAAAGTAAGACCAGGCAGGCCTGCCATCCTTATCTCTCTCTGTCTGTCTGTCTGTCTGTCTGATCCCCTGGAACTGGAGATGGGCCACCATATAGTTGCTGGTAGTTGATCCCAGGTACTCTGGAAGAGGAGACAATGCTGTTAATTGTTGAGCTTTTAGAGTGGCCCCACCCTTCTTTAAATTTTTAGAAGTATATGTGAGGCTGTGTTTATGTACATCATATGCAGACCATAAGAGGGATTTAGATTCTCCAGAATCTGACACCCTCTTCTGGAGTGTCTGAACAGCTACAGTGTACTTATATCTACTAAATAAATAAATAAATAAATAAATAAATAAATAAATAAATAAATATTTTTTAAAAAGGATAAGAGAGAAAGAAAGACCAGGCAGGCCTGCCATCCATATCTGTCTGTCTGTCTGTCTGTCTGTCTATCTGATCCCTGGGAACTGGAGATGGGCCACGAATAGTTGCTGGTAGTTGATCCCAGGTCTTCTGAATAGGAGACAATGCTGTTAATTGTTCAGCCCTTTCAGTGGCCCCACCCATCTTTAAATTTCTAGAAGTAAATGTGATGCTGTGTTTATGTACATCATATTCAGACCATTAAAGAGGGATTTATATTCTCCAGAATCTGACACCGTCTTTTGGAGTGTCTATGACGGATACAGTGTACTTATATCTAATAAATACATAAATAAAAAAATAAACATTTTTAAAAAACGATAAGAAAGAAAGAAAGACCAGGCAGGCCTGCCATCCTTATCTCTGTCTGTCTGTCTGTCTGTGTGATCCTCTGGAACTGGATATGGGCCACCATAGAGTTGCTTGTAGTTGATCCCAGGTTCTCTGGAAGAGGAGACAATGCTGTTAATTGTTGAGCCCTTTCAGTGGCCCAACCCATCTTTAAATTTTTAGAAGTATATGCGAGGCTGTGTTTATGTACCGAATATGCAGACCATAAGAGGGATTTAGATTCTCCAGAATCTGACACCCTCTTCTGGAGTGTCTGAAGACAGCTACAGTGTACTTATATCTAATAAATTCATAAATAAACAAATAAACATTTTTAAAAAATGATAATAAAGAAAGAGAGACCAGGCAGGCCTGCCATCCTTGTCTGTCTGTCTGTCTGTCTGATCCCCTGGAACTGGAGATGGGCCACCATATAATTGCTGGTAGTTGATCCCAGGTTCTCTGGAAGAGGAGTCAGTGCTGTTAATTGTTGAGCCCTTTCAGTGGCCACACCCATCTTTAAATTTTTAGAAGTATATTTGAGGCTGTGTTCATGTACATCATATGCAGACCATAAGAGTGATATAGATTCTCGAGAATCTGACACCCTCTTCGGGAGTGTTTGAAGACAGCTACAGTTTACTTAAATCTAATAAATACATACTTAAATTAATAAACATTTTTTAAAAAGGATAAGAAAGAATGAAAGACCAGGTAGGCCTGCCATCCTTAACTCTATCTGTCTGTATGTCTGTCTGTCTGTCTGATCCCCTGGAACTGGAGATGGGCCACCATATAGTTGCTGTTAGTTGATCCCAGGTTCTCTGGAAGAGGAGACAATGCTGTTAATTGTTGAGCCCTTTCAGTGGCTCCACCTATCTTTAAATTTTTAGAAGTATATGTTAGGCTGTGTTTATGTACATCATATGCAGACCATAAGAGGGATATAGATTCTCCAGAATCTGACACCCTCTTCTGGAGTATCTGAAGACAGCTACAGTGTACTTATATCTAATAAATACATAAATAAATAAATAAATAAATAAATATTTTTTAAAAGGGATAAGAAAGAAAGAAAAACCAGGCAGGCCTGCCATCCTTGTCTGTCTTTCTCTCTGTCTGTCTGTCTTGCCTAGCCCCTTGAGTAGCCTAGCCTAGTCCCTTACCTTGACTAGCCCAGCCCCTTGCCTAGCCTAGCCTAGCCCAGCCCAGCCCTGCCTTGCCTAGCCCTGCCTATCCCTGTCTTTAACCAGGCTGGCCTCGAACTCAGAAACTGACTGCCTCTGCCTCCAGAGTGCTCTCATTAAGAGCTGGAGCCACCACTGACTGTTGGGTTTTCTAAGTCTTACATAGGTATGGTCTGTTTCTCAGCTGTGAAACCCTAATTAACACATGTAGTCTGTCCTAGGTCAGCCATAGCTACAGACTGAGGCCTTTTCTAAAACAAAACAAAAGAAAACAAAAAATAGAAATAATAAAATAAATAAATTAAGCAACCACATGATATCTTTTCTTTCTTTCAATGATACTCAGAACTTGAAGCAGTTCACCCATGAGACCTCAGCTCCGGACATTGAGGCTCTTTCCCTAACAAGTATTATGGCTGAACCTGAGGGGTTCTACTGCTGATTTGTGTCCCCCACTTTAAAAAAAAAGTTGTTTTCAAAGGCTGCAGGTTCTTAGCCCTGTTCCTTGTTACAGTTGAGTCACAGCCCTGAAAGTTCAGTGGTAGTTAAAGGCACTGAGAAGGGCTTCCTATAGACATCAAAGGCCAAGTCTTTGTTTTTAAAAAGTTAATCTGGATTCCCCCACCCCCTGGCATCCTTAGAATTCCTAGAAAGGAAGGCAGGGACCTGGGCAGAAGGGTGCAAGGCTACTGGTGTTTGTAAGTGGTAACAGAAAGCTTTCTCTTGTTGGTACCCTACCCCAAGTTACACTGTCACTTCTTTTTCCTAGTTGTTGTTTTGTCGGTTTGTATTCTCAACATAGACCCTTTTCCTTCCTAACCTTGGCTGTCCTGAACCTTACTGTCCTTGAACTCAGTGATTTGCCTGTCTTGCTGGGATGAAACTGTGAGCTACCATCCAGAAGGAAGCACCCTGCTGAGGTTAGATTGGGGTCTCTTCCATTTTCCTCTATGAACATGCATATGACAGGCCTGTTCTTTCTTTTTTACTTTTCCTTTTCTTTTTAAAGATTTATTTATTTATTATATTTAAGTATGCTGTAGCTATCTTCAGACAGTCCAGAAGAGGGTGTCAGATTCTGAAGAATCTAAATCATTCTTATTGTCTGCATATGATGTATATAAACACAGCCTCACATATACTCAAAAAAAAAAAAAAAGAAAGATGTGGCTACAGAGAGGGCTCAACAATTAAGAGCATTGTCTCCTCTTCCAGAGAACCTGGGCTCAATTACCAGTATTATATATGGTGGCCCATCTCCAGTTCCAGGGGATCTAATACTCTGTTCTGGAGTCTGTGGGCACAGCATACACATGCAAAACATTCTTACACAATCTTTGAGAGAGGAGAGAGAGGGGTTGAGAGAGAGGGGAGGTAATCATACCTCCTGACAAGTTTGAAGACCTGAGCTTCATCACTCACACAAATAAATAAATGCAAAATATTTTTTTATAAATAAACTCTGCCATTGCCCTTTAAAAATTCCTAGAAAACAAGTTTTATAAGCAACAGTTTTATTTACTATATCTAAAGGACAGTCATGAGCATATTCAATAAATAGAAAAAGGCCTGTTAGTCTTAGAAATGGAATGGACAAACCAAGGAAGGTTTGCAATTACATAATGAGGCATCTCAGCCCAGCTCTAAGGTTGGAAATAAGACTCGAGAATAGGATACACCTGAAGACAGCCAGCCATTGTTTTTTGTTTTGGAGGCTGAAAGGATACACCTGAAGACAGCCAATGCTGTGTGATGGTGATCTGGTATTTTTTTTTTTTAATTTTTAAAAACTTTAACACTTTTTATAAAACTTTTATAAAAACTTTTTCTTTCTTTCTTTTTTTCTTTCCTTTCTTTCTTTCCTTCTTTCCTTTCTTCCTTACCTCACCCTAGCCCCTACCCTAGCCCTGTCTTTCACCAGGATGGCCTCGAACTCAGAAACTGACTGCCTCTGCCTACAGAGTGCTCTCATTAAGAGCTTGAGCCACCACTGAATGTAGGGTTTTCTAAGCCTTACCTTGCTCTTGGTGTCTGTTCTCAGCTGTGAAACCCTAATTAACACAAGTAGGCAGTCCTGGGTCAGCCAGAGCTACAGACAGAGGACTTCTCTAAAAACAAATAAAACAAAACAAAACAACAAATAGAAATAATAAAATACATAAATTAAGCAACCACAGCATAGCTTTTCTCTATCTAGGTGGTACTCAGAAATTCCAGCAGTTGGCCTGTGACACCTCAGCTCAGTATATGTGAGGCTGTGTTTATGTGCATCATATGCAGACCATAAGAGGGATTTACATTCTCCAGAATCTGACACACTCCTCTGGAGTGTCTAAAGAAAGCTACAGTGTACTTATATCTAAGAAATACATAAATAAATAAATAAATAAATAAATATTTTTAAAAAAGGATAAGAAAGAAAGAAAGACCAGGCAGGCCTGCCATCTTTATCTCTGCCTGTCTGTCTGTCTGTCTGATCCCCTGGAACTGGAGATGGGCCACCTTGTAGGTGCTGGTAGTTGATCCGAGGTTCTCTGGAAGAGGAGACAATGCTGTTAATTGTTGAGCCCTTTCAGTGGCCCCACCCATTTTTAATTTTTAGAAGTATATGTGAGGCTGTGTTTATGTACATCATATTCAGACCATAAGAGGGATTTAGATTCTCCAGAATCTGACACCATCTTCTGGAGTGTCTGAAGACGGCTACAGTGTACTTATATCTAATAAATAAATAAATAAATAAATAAATAAATAAACATTTTTAAAAAAGTATAAGAAATAAAGAAAGACCAGTCAGGCCTGCCATCCTTATCTCTGTCTCTCTGTCTGTCTGTCTGTCTGATCCCTTGGAACTGGAGATGGGCCACCATAAGGTGCTGGTAGTTTATCCCAGGTTCCCTGAAAGAGGAGACAATGCTGTTAATTGTTGAGCCCTCTCAGTGGCCCCACACATCTTTAAATTTTTAGAAGTATATGTGAGGCTGTGTTTATGTACATCATATGCAGTCCATAAGAGGGATTTAGATTCTCCAGAATCTGACACCCTCTTCTGGAGTGTCTGAAGACAGCTACAGTGTACTTATATCTAATAAATACATAAATAAATATATAAATAAACATTTTTTTAAAAAGGATAAGAAAGAAAGAAAGACCAGGGAGGCCTGCCATCCTTATCACTGTCTGTATGTCTGTCTGTCTGATCCCCTGGAACTGGAGATGGGCCACCATATAGTTGCTGGTAGTTGATCCCATGTACTCTGGAAGAGGAGACAATGCTGTTAATTGTTGAGCCCTTTCAATGGCCCCACACTTCTTTAAATATTTAGAAGTATAAGTGAGGCTGTGTTTATGTACATCATATTCAGATTATAAGAGGATTTAGATTCTCCAGAATCTGACACCCTCTACTGGAGTGTCTGAAGACAGCTACAGTGTACTTATATATAATAAATACATAAGTAAATAAATAAATAAATAAACATTTTTTAAAAAGGATAAGATAGAAAGTAAGACCAGGCAGGCCTGCCATCCTTATCTCTGTCTGTCTGTCTGTCTGTCTGATCCCCTGGAACTGGAGATGGGCTACCATAAAGTTGCTGGTAGTTGATCCCAGGTTCTCTGAAAGAGGAGACAATGCTGTTAATTGTTGAGCCCTCTCAGTGGCCCCACACATCTTTAAATTTTTAGAAGTATATGTGAGGCTGTGTTTATGTACATCATATGCAGACCATAAGAGGGATTTAGATTCTCCAGAATCTGACACACTCTTCTGGAGTGTCTGAAGACAGCTACAGTGTACTTATATCTAATAAATACATAAATAAATATATAAATAAACATTTTTTAAAAAGGATAAGAAAGAAAGAAAGACCAGGCAGGCCTGCCATTTTTATCACTGTCTGTATGTCTGTCTGTCTGATCCCCTGGAACTGGAGATGGGCCACCATATAGTTGCTGGTAGTTGATCCCAGGTACTCTGGAAGAGGAGACAATGCTGTTAATTGTTGAGCTTTTAGAGTGGCCACACCCTTCTTTAAATTTTTAGAAGTATATGTGAGGCTGTGTGGGGCCACTGAAAGTCACATAGAGAGACAGAGAGAGACAGAGAGAGACAAAGAAAGACAGAGAGAGACATAGAGAGACAGAGAGATATATTGAGAGAGACAGAGAGACAGAGAGAGACACAGAGAGAGACACAGAGAGACACAGAGAGAGACACACAGAGAGACAGAGACAGACAGAGAGAGACAGAGAGAGACAGAGATAGAGACAGAGAGAGACAAAGAGAGACAGAGAGACAGAGAGAGAGACAGAGAGAGACAGAGAAAGACAGAGTGAGACAGAGAGAGACACAGAGAGAGACAGAGATACACAGAGTGAGAAAGAGAGAGAGACAGAGAGAGACAGAGAGAGAGACAGAGAGAGAGACAGAGAGAGACAGAGAGAGACAGAGTGAGACAGAAAGAGACACAGAGAGAGACAGAGAGAGACAAAGAAAAACACAGAGAGACAGAGAGAGACAGAGAGAGACAGAGACAGAGAGAGAGACAGAGAGAGACAGAGAGAGACAAAGAAAAACACAGAGAGAGACAGAGAGAGACAGAGAGATACAGAGAGAGTCAGAGAGACAGAGAGAGACAGAGTTAGAGACAGAGAGAGACAGAGAGAGAAACAGAGAGAGACAGAGACACACAGAGAGAGACACAGAGAGAGACAGAGAGAGAGACACAGAGAGACAGAGACAGACAGAGAGAGACAGAGAGAGACAGAGATAGAGACAGAGAGAGATAGAGAGAGACACAAAGAGACAGAGAGAGACAGAGAGAGACAAAGAAAGACACAGAGAGAGAGACAGAGAGAGACAGAGAGATACAGAGAGAGAGACAGAGAGAGACAGAAAGATACAGAAGGACAGAGAGAGACAGAGAGAGACAGAGAGACAGAGATAGAGACAGAGAAAGACAGAGAGAGACACAGAGAGAGACTGAGGGAGACAGAGAGAGAGACAGAGAGAGACATAGAAGAGACAAAGAAAGACACAAGAGAGACAGAGAGAGTCAGACATAGAGACAAAGAAAGACAGAGGGAGACACTGAGAGAGAGAGACAGAGAGAGACAGAGAGATACAGACAGAGAGACAAAGAGAGACAGAGAGAGACAGAGAGAAAGAGAGAGACAGAGAGAGTCAGAGAGAGACAGAGATAGAGACAGAGAGAGACAGAGAGAGGGACAGAGAGAGACAGAGACAGAGTGAGAAATACAGAGAGAGACAGAGTTAGAGAGAGAGACAGAGAGAGACAGAGAGAGAGACAGAGACAGAGACAGAGAGAGAGACAGAAAGAGACAGAGTGAGACACAGAAAGAGAGAGACAGAGAGAGACAAAGAAAGACACAGAGAGAGACATAGAGAGACAGAGAGATACATTGAGAGAGACATAGAGAGACAGAGAGAGACAGAGATAGAGACAGAGAGAGACAGAGAGAGACACAGAGAGAGACAGAGAGACACAGAGAGACACACAGAGAGATACAGAGAGACACAGAGAGAGACAGAGATAGACATAGACAGACAGAGAGAGACAGAGAGAGACAGAGAGAGACAGAGATAGAGACAGAGAGAGACAGAGAGTGAGACAGAGAGAGACAGAGAGAGAGACACCAAAAGACAGAGAGAGACAGAGAGAGACAATGAAAGACACAGAGAGAGACTAAGAGAGACAGAGAGAGACAGAGAGAGACAGAGAGAGACAAAAAAAGACACAGAGAGAGACAGAGAGCGATATAGATAGAGAAAAAGAAAGACAGAGAGAGACACAGAGAGAGAGACAGAGAGAGACAGAGAGAGACAGAGAGATACAGAGAGAGAGACAAAGAGAGACAGAGAGAGAGACAGAGTGAGACAGAGAGAGAGAGAGAGACTGAGAGAGACAAAGAAAGACACAGAGAGAGACATAGAGAGACAGAGAGATACATTGAGAGAGACAGAGAGAGACAGAGATAGACAGAGAGAGACAGAGAGAGACACAGAGAGAGACAGAGAGACACAGAGAGACACAGAGAGACACAGAGAGAGACAGAGAGAGACACAGAGAGACACAGAGAGAGACACAGAGAGACACAGAGAGACACAGAGAGATACAGAGAGAGAGACAAAGAGAGACAGAGAGAGACAGAGAGAAAGAGAGAGACAGAGAGAGTCAGAGAGAGACAGAGATAGAGACAGAGAGAGACAGAGAGAGGGACAGAGAGAGACAGAGACAGAGTGAGAAATACAGAGAGAGACAGATTTAGAGAGAGAGACAGAGAGAGACAGAGAGAGAGACAGAGACAGAGACAGAGAGTGAGACAGAGAGAGACAGAGTGAGACACAGAGAGAGAGAGAGACAAAGAAAGACACAGAGAGAGACATAGAGAGACAGAGAGATACATTAAGAGAGACATAGAGAGACAGAGAGAGACAGAGACAGAGATAGAGACAGAGAGAGACAGAGAGAGACAGAGAGAGACAGAGAGATAGACAGAGAGAGACAGAGAGAGACAATGAAAGACATAGAGAGAGACAGAGAGACACAGAGAGACACAGAGAGAGAGACAGAGAGAGACAGAAAGAGTCAGAAGGACAGAGAGAGACAGAGAGAGATAGAGATAGAGACAGAGAAAGACAGAGAGAGACACAGAGAGAGACAGAGAAAGACAGAGAGTGAGACAGAGACAGACAGAGAGAGACAAAGGAAGACCCAGAGAAAGACAGAGAGAGACAGAGATAGAGACAGAGAAAGACAGAGAGAGACACAGAGAGAGAGAGACAGAGAGAGACAGAGAGATAAAGAGAGAGAGACAGAGAGAAAGAGAGAGACAGAGAGAGTCAGAGAGAGACAGAGATAGAGACAGAGAGAGACAGAGAGAGGGACAGAGAGAGACAGAGACAGAGTGAGAAAGACAGAGAGAGACAGAGATAGAGAGAGAGAGACAGAGAGAGACACAGAGAGAGACAGAAAGAGACAGAGAGAGACAAAGAAAGACACAGAGAGAGACATAGTGAGACAGAGAGATACATTGAGAGAGACAGAGAGAGACAGAGAGAGACAGAGACACAGAGAGAGACAGAGAGACAGAGAGAGAGACAGAGAGATATAGAGATAGAGACAGAAGGGACAGAGAGAGACAGAGAGAGACCGACAGAGTGACAGATGGAGACAGAGAGAGACAGAGACAGATAGAGTTAGACAGAGAGAGACAGAGAGAGACAGAGAGAGAGAGAGATAGAGAGAGAGACAGAGAGAGACAGAGAGGGACAGAGTGACAGAGAGAGACAGAGAGAGACAGAGATAGAGACAGAGAGATACAGAGTGAGGGACAGAGAGAGACAGAGAGAGACAGATAGAGACAGAGAGACAGATAGAGACAGAGAGAAACAGAGAGAGACAGAGTGACAGAGAGAGACAGAGAGAGACAGAGACAGAGAAAGAGAGAGAGACAGAGAGAGACAGAGAGAGTCAGATAGACAGAGAGAGACAGAGAGAGACAGTGAGAGACAGAGAGAGACAGAGTGACAGAGAGAGACAGAGAGAGACAGAGATAGAGACAGAGAGAGACAGAGAGAGGGAAAGAGAGAGACAGAGAGAGACAGAGAGAGACAGAGAGAGAGACAGATAGAGACAGAGAGAAACAGAGAGAGACAGAGATAGAGAAAGAGAGAGACAAAGAGAGACATAGAGAGAGAGACAGAGAGAGACAGAGAGAGACAGAGCGAGACAAAGAAAGACACAGAGAAAGACAGAGACAGAGAGATACAGAGATAGAGACAGAGAGTGACAGATAGACAGAGAGAGACAGAGAGAGACAGAGAGAGACAGAGTTACAGAGAGAGACAGAGAGAGACAGAGATAGAGACAGAGAGAGACAGAGAGAGGGAAAGAGAGAGACAGAGATAGAGAAGGAGAGAGACAGAGAGAGACAGAGAGAGACAGAAAGAGTCAGAAGGACAGAGAGAGACAGAGATAGAGACAGAGAGAGACAGAGAGAAAGAGAGAGACAGAGAGAGTCAGAGAGAGACAGAGACAGAGTGAGAAAGACAGAGAGAGACAGAGATAGAGAGAGAGACAGAGAGAGACACACAGAGAGACAGAGAGAGACAGAGAGAGACAAAGAAAGACACAGAGAGAGACATAGAGAGAGAGATACATTGAGAGAGACAGAGAGAGACAGAGAGAGACAGAGAGAGAGATAGAGAGAGACACAGAGAGAGACAGAGAGAGACAGAGAGACAGAGAGAGACAAAGAAAGACACAGAGAGAGACAGAGAGAGACAGAGAGACAGAGAGAGACAGAGAGAGACAGAGAGACAGAGAGAGACAGAGAGAGACAGAGAGAGACAGAGTGACAGAGAGAGACATAGAGAGAAAGAGATAGAGACAGAGAGAAGGAAAGAAAGAGACACACAGAGAGATAGAGACAGAGAGATAGAGACAGAGAGAAACAGAGAGAGACAGAGATAGAGAAAGAGAGAGACAGAGAGAGACATAGAGAGAGTTACAGAGAGAGACAAAGAGAGACAGAGAGAGACAAAGAAAGACACAGAGAGAGACAAAGAGAGACAGAGAGATACAGAGAGAGAGAAAGAGAGAGACAGAGAGAGACATAAAGAGAGAGACAGAGAGAGACAGGGAGAGACAGAGAGAGACAAAGAAAGACACAGAGAGAGACAGAGAGGGACAGAGAGAGACAGAGAGAGACAGAGTGACAGAGAGAGACAGAGAGAGACAGAGATAGAGACAGAGAGAGACAGAGAGGGAAAGAGAGAGACAGAGAGAGAGAGACAGAGAGAGACAGAGAGAGAGACAGATAGAGACAGAGAGAAATAGAGAGAGACAGAGATAGAGAAAGAGAGAGACAGAGAGAGACATAGAGAGAGAGACAGAGAGAGACTTTCCACTTTTTCAGGTTTTCTTGCCATATTCCGGTTCCTTCAGTGTGAGTTTTTAATTTTCTAATTCTTTCAGGGTTTTTTGCCATATTCTGGGTCCTACAGCGTGTATTTTTAATTTTCCAAGTTTTTCAGGGTTACTCAGCATATTTTGGGTCCTACAGTGTGATTTTTTTCATTTTCCACCTTTTTCAGGTTTTCTTGCCAATTTCGGGGTACTTCAGTGTGAGTTTTTAATATTCCACTTTTTACAGGGTTAATCGCCATATTCTGCGTCCTACAGTGTGATTTTTAAATTTTCCACGATTCTCAGGGTTTCTCGCCATATTCAGGTCCTACAGTTTGATTTTTTAATTTTAAACGTTTTTAAGTTTTTTTCGTCATGTTCTGGGTCCTACAGTTTGATATTCTCATTATCCAACTTTTTCAGATTTTCTCAGCATATTCTGGGTCCTACATTGTGAATTTTTAATTTTCCACGTTTTTCAAGGTTTCTTGCCATATTCTGGTCCTATAGTGTGATTTTCTCATTTTCCTCCTTTTTCAGTGTTTCTCGCCATATTCTGGGTCCTACAGTGTGAATATTTAATTTTCCATGTTTTTCATGTTTTCTCGACATATTCTGGGTCCTTCAGTTTGTGTTTTTAATTTTCCTCGTTTTTCAGGTTTTCTCACCATATTCCCGGACCTTCAGTGTGAATTTTTAATTTTCCATGTTTTTCAGGTTTTTTCGTCATATTCTGGGTCCTAGAGTGTGATTTTCTCATTTCCACGTTTTTTAGGATTTCTCCCCATATTCGGGGTCCTTCAGTGTGAGTTTTTGATTTCCTACTTTTTCAGGGTTTCTCAATATATTCTGGTTCCTACAGCGTGTATTTTATTTTTCCAAGTTTTTCAAGGGTTTCTAGGCATATTCTGGGTCCTACAGTGTGAACATTTAATTTTCCATGATTATCAGGGTTTCTCAGCATATTCTGGGTCCTGCAGTGTGATTTTCTCATTTTTCACCTTTTTCAAGTTTTTTCGCTATTCTGGGTTCTACATGTGATTTTCTCATTTTCCACCTTTTTCAGGTTTTCTCGCTATATTCCGGGTCCTTCAGTGTGAATTTTTAATTTTCAACGTTTTTCAGGGTTTCTCGGCATATTCTGTTTCCTGCAGTGTGATTTTCTCATTTTCCAAGTTTTTCAGGTTTTTTCGTAATTCTGGGTCTTACAGTGTGATTTTCTCATTTTTCACCTTTTGCAGGGTTTCTTGCCATATTCTGGGTCCAACAGAGTGTATTTTTAATTTACCACGTTTTTCCGGTTTCTCACCATATTCTGGGTCCAACAGCGCGTATTTTCAATTTTCCACGTTTTTCAGGGTTTCTCGGCATATTCTGGGTCCTAAAGTGTGATTTTCTCATTTTCGAAGTTTTTCAAGTTTTTTCGCAATTCTGGGTCCTACAGTCATTTATTCTCATTTTCCACCTTTTTCAGGTTTTCTCGCCATATTCGGGGTCTTTCAGTGTGAATTTTTAGTTTTTTACTTTTTTCAGGTTTTCTTGCCATATTCTGGGTCATTCAGTGTGAGTTTTTAATTTTACACGTTTTTCAGGTTTTTTCGTCATATTCTGGGTACTACAGTGTGATTTTTCTCATTTTCTCGTTTTTCAGGTTTTCTTGCCATATTCCAGGTCCTTCAGGGTGAATTTTTAATTTTCCATGTTTTTCAGTATTTCTCGCCATATTCTGGGTAATACAGTGTGAATTTTTAATTTTCCACTTTTTTCATGGTTTCTCGCCATATTCTGTGTCAGACAGTGTGAATTTTTAATTTTCATGTTTTTCAGGGTTACTCAGCATATTCTAGGTCCTGCAGTGTGATTTTCTCATTTTCCACGTTTTATAAATTTTTTCGTAATTCTGGGTCCTACAGTGTGATTTTCTCATTTTCTACGTTTTTCATGTTTTTTCGCAATTCTGTGTCCTACAGTGTGATTATTCTCTATTTCCACCTTTTTCAGGTATTCTTGCCATATTCAGGGTCCTTCCGTGTAAGTTTTTAATTTTCTACTTTTTTCAGGGTTTCCTGTCATAATCTGGCTCCTTCAAAGCATATTTTTATTTTTCCTCGTTTTTCTGGGTTTCTCAGCATATTCTGGGTCCTACAGTGTATTTTTCTCATTTTTAAACATTTTCAGATTTTCTCACCATATTCGGGGTCCTACAGTGTGAATTTTTAATTTTAATCGTTTTTAAGTTTTTTTCATCATATTCTGGGTCCTACAGTTGATTTTGTCATTAACCACCTTTTTCATGTTTTCTCACCATATTCGTGGTCCTTCAGTGTGAGTTTTTAGTTTTTTAGTTTTTTCATGGTTTGTTGCCATATTCTGGGTCCTACAGCGTGTATGTTTAATTTTGCACATTTTTCAGGGTTTCTCGGCATATTCTGGGTTCTACAGTGTGATTTTCTCATTTTCGACGTTTTTCAATTTTTTTTCGCAATTCTGGGTCCTATAGTGTGATTTTCTCATTTTCCACCTTTTTTCAGGTTTTCTCGACATATTCAGGGTCCTTCAGTGTGAGATTTAAATTTTTTACTTTTTTCAGTGTTTCTCGCCATATTCTGCATCCTACAGTGTGAATTTTAAATTTTTCACGTTTTTCAGGTTTTCTTGCCATGTTCTGTGTCCTACAGTATGAATTTTTAATTTTAAACCTTTTTAAGTTTTTTTCGTCATATTCTGGGTCCTTCAGTGTGATTTTCTCATTTTCCAACTTTTTCAGGTCTTCTCGGCATATTCTGAGTCCTACAGTGTGAATTTTCGATTTTCCACGTTTTTCAAGTTTTCTTGCCATATTCTGTTCCTAGAGTGTGAATTTTTAATTTTCCACTTTTTTCAGTGTTTCTCTCCCTATCCTGGGTTCTACTTTGTGAATATTTAATTTTCCATGTTTTTCAGGTTTTCTCGCCATATTCTGGGTCCTTCAGTGTGAGTTTCTAATTTTCCTCGTTTTTCAGGTTTTCTCGCCATATTCAAGGTCATACAGTGTGATTTTCTCATTTCCACGTTTTTCTTATTTTCTTGCCATATTCCAGGTTCTTCAGTGTGAATTTTTAATTTTCCACGTTTTTCAAGGTTTCTTGCCATATTCTGGTCCTTTAGAGTGAATTTTTAATTTTCAAGATTTTACAGTTTCTCAAAATATTCTGTGTCCTCCAGTGTGAATATTTAATTTTCTAGGTTTTACAGGTTTTCTTGCCATATTCTGGGTCCTTCAGTGTGAGATTTTAATTTTCCTCATTTTTCAGTTTTGCTCGCTATATCCGGGTCCTTGAGTGTGAATTTTTATTTTTCCACATTTTTCAGGTTTCTTCGTCATAATCTGGTTCTACAGTGTGATTTTTTCATTTCCATGTTTTTCAGGTTTTCTCGCCATATTTGGGGTCCTTCAGTGTGAGTTTTTTAATTTCTAGTTTTTAAGGTTTTCTTGCCATATTCTGGGTACTACAGTGTGAATTTTAAATTTTCCACGTTTTTTAAGTTATTTCGTCATATTCTGATTATTACAGTGTGATTTTCTCGTTTTTTTTCCTTTTTCAGTGTTTCTCGCCATATTCAGGGTCCTATAGTGTGAATATTTAATTTTCAATGTTTTTCAGGTTTTCTCAGCATATTCTGGCTCCTGCAGTGTTATTTTCTCGTTTTCAACCTTTTTCAGGTTTTCTCACAATTCTGGGTCCTACATGTGATTTTCTCATTTTCCACCTTTTTCAGGTTATCTCGCCATAATCTAGGTCCTACAGTGTGAGTTTTTAATTTTCCTCGTTTTTTCAGGTTTTCTCGCCATATTCTGATTCCTTCAGTGTGAATTTTTAATTTTCCACGTTTTCCAGGTTTTTTCATCATATTCTGGGTCCTACAGTGTGATATTCTCGTTTCCAAGTTTTTCAGGATTTCTTGCCATATTCCAGGTCCTGCAGTGTGAATTTTTAATTTTCCACGTTTTTCAGTATTTCTCCCCATATTTTGGGTAATACAGTGTGGATTTTTAATTTTCCTCGTTTTTCAGGTTTTCTCGCCAAATTCCGGGTCCTTCAGTGTGAATTTTTAATTTTCCACGATTTTCAGGGATTCTCAGCATATTCTGGGTCGTGCAGTGTGATTTTCTCATTTTCCACCTTTTTCATGTTTTCTAGCCATATCCTCGTCCATCAGTGTGAGTTTATAGTTATCTACTTTTTTCAGGGTTGCTGGCCGTATTCTGGGTAATACAGTTTGAATTTTTATTGTCCAATTTTTTTCAAGGTTTCTCGCCATAATGTGGGTCTGACAGTGTGAATTTTTAATTTTCACGTTTTTCACGGTTTCTTGGCATATTTTGGGTCCTGAAGAGTGATTTTCTCATTTTCCACGTTTTTAAAGTTTTTTCGTAATTCTGGGTCCTACAGTGTGATTTTCTCATTTTCCACCTTTTTCAGGTTTTCTCGCCATATTCCGGGTCCTTCAGTGTGAGTTTTTAATTTTCTAATTCTTTCAGGGTTTCTTGCCATATTCTGGGTCCTACAGCGTGTATTTTTAATTTTCCACGTTTTTCAGGGTTACTCGGCCTATTCTGGGTCCTACAGTGTGATTTTCTCATTTTTGACATTTTTCAAGTTTTTTGTTTTGCAATTCTGGTCCTACAGTGTGATTTTCTCATTTTCCACCTTTTTCAGGTTTTCTCGCCATATTCCGGGTCCATCAGTGTGAGTTTATAGTTATCTACTTTTTTCAGGGTTGATTGCCATATTCTGGGTAATACAGTGAGAATTTTCATTGTCCAATTTTTTCATGGTTTCTCGCCATAATCTGGTTCCCCCAGCGTATATTTTTAATTTTCCACGTTTTCAGGGTTTCTCGGCATATTCTGGGTCCTACAGTGTGATTTTCTCATTTTTGATATTTTTCAAGTTTTTTGTTTTGCAATTCTGGTCCTACAGTGTGATTTTCTCATTTTCCACCTTTTTCAGGTTTTCTCGCCATATTCCGGGTCCTTCAGTGTGAGTTTTTAATTTTCTAATTCTTTCAGGGTTTCTTGCCATATTCTGGGTCCTACAGCGTGTATTTTTAATTTTCCACGTTTTTCAGGGTTACTCGGCCTATTCTGGGTCCTACAGTGTGATTTTCTCATTTTTGACATTTTTCAAGTTTTTTGTTTCGCAATTCTGGATCCTACAGTGTGATTTTCTCATTTTCCACCTTTTTCAGGTTTTCTTGCCATTTTCGGGGTACTTCAGTGTGAGTTTTTAATATTCTACTTTTTACAGGGTTAATCGCCATATTCTGTGTCCTACAGTGTGATTTTTAAATTTTCCACGTTTCTCTGGGTTTCTCGCCATATTCTGGTCCTACAGTGTGAATTTTTAATTTTAAACGTTTTTAAGTTTTTTTTCGTCATGTTCTGTGTCCTACACTGTGAAATGCTCATTATCCAACTTTTTCAGGTTTTCTCAGCATATTCTGGGTCCTTCAGTGTGAATATTTAATTTTCCATGTTTTTCATGTTTTCTTGCCATATTCCGGGTCCTTCAGTTTGTGTTTTTAATTTTCCTCGTTTTTCAGGTTTTCTTGCCATATTCCCGGTCCTTCAGTGTGAATTTTTAATTTTCCTGGTTTTTCAGATTTTTTCGTCATATTCTTGGTCCTAGAGTGTGATTTTCTCATTTCCACGTTTTTCAGGATTTCTCCCCGTATTTGGGGTCCTTCAGTGTGAGTTTTTGATTTTCTACTTTTTCAGGGTTTCTCAATATATTCTGGTTCCTACAGCGTGTATTTTATTTTTCCACGTTTTTCAAGGGTTTCTCCGCATATTCTGGGTCCTACAGTGTGATTTTTTTTTTTTATTTTCGACGGTTTTCAAGTTTTTTCGCAATTCTGGGTCCTACAGTGTGATTTTCTCATTTTCCACCTTTTTTCAGGTTTTCTCGCCATATTCGGGGTCCTTCAGTGTGAGTTTCTAATTTCCTAGTTTTTCAAGTTTTTTCGTAATTCTAGGACCTACAGTGTGGCTTTCTCATTTTCCACCTTTTTCAGGTTTTTTTCGCCATATTTGGGGTCC
>NW_028227347.1:427512-531560 GCF_978045245.1 Mus caroli
GCCATATTTGGGGTCCGTCAGTGTGAATTTTTAATTTTCTACTCTTTCATGGTTTCTCGCCGTATTCTGGGTCATTCAGTGTGAGTTTTTAATTTTCCTCGTTTTTCAGGTATTCTCACCATATTCTGGGTCCTTCAGTGTGAATTTTTATTTTTCCACGTTTTTCAGGTTTTTTCGTCATATTCTGGGTCCTACAGTGTGATTTTCTCATTTCCAATTTTTCAGGTTTTCTTGACATATTCCAGGTCCTTCTGTGTGAATTTTTAATTTTCCACATTTTTCAGGTTTTTTCGTCATATTCTGGGTCTTACAGTGTGACTTTCTCATTTTCCAAATTTTTCAGGTTTTCTCGACATATTTGGGGTCCTTCAGTGTGAGTTTTTAATTTTCTACTTTTTCAGGGCTTCTCTCCATATTCTTGGTCCTACAGCTTGTATTTTTAATTTTCCAGGTTTTCAGGGAATCTAGGCATATTCTGGGTCCTGCAGTGTGATTTTCTCATTTTTGAGGTTTTTCAAGTTTTTTCCCAATTCTGGGTCCCTCAATGTGATTATTCTCATTTTCCCCATTTTTCAGGTTTTCTCGCCATATTTGGGGTCCATCAGTGTGAGTTTTTAAATTTCTACTCTTTCAGGTTTTCTCGCCATATTCTGGGTCCTTCAGTGTGAGTTTTTAATTTTCCTCGTTTTTCAGGTTTTTTCACCATATTCCGGATCCTTCAGTGTGAATTTTTAATTTTCCACCTTTTTCAGATTTTTTCTCATATTCTGGGTCCTACAGTGTGATTTTCTCATTTCCACTTTTTCAGGTTTTCTTGCCATATTCCATGTCCTTCAGTGTGAATTTTTAATTTTCCACGTTTTTTAGTATTTCTCGCCATATTCTGGGTAATGCAGTGTGAATATTTAATTTTCCACTTTTTTCATGGTTTCTCCCTTATTCTGTGTCTGACAGTGTCAATTTTTAATTTTCATGTTTTTCAATGTTTCTCGGCATATTCTGGGTCCTGCAGTGTGATTTTATTATTTTGGACGTTTTTCAAGTTTTTTCGTAATTCTGGGTCCTACAGTGTGATTTTCTCATTTTCCAACTTTTTCAGGTTTTCTGGCCATAATTGGGGTTCTTCAGTGTCAGTTTGTAATTTTCTACTTTTTTCAGGGTTTCTTGCCATATTTGGGGTCCTTCAGTGTGAGTTTTTAATTTTCTACTCTTTCAGGGTTTCTCGCCATAAACTGTGTCCTATAGTATGTATTTTTCATTTTCCACGTTTTTCAGGTTTTTTCTTCATATTCTGGGTCCTACACTGTGATTTTCTCATTTCCACGTTTTCAGGTTTTCTTGCCATATTCCAGGTCCTTCAGTGTGGATTTTTAATTTTCCACGTTTTTCAGTATTTCTCCCCATATTATGGGTAATACAGTGTGAATTTTAATTATCCACTTTTTTTCATGGTTTCTCGCCATATTCTGTGTCCAACAGTGTGAGTTTTTAATTTTCACGTTTTTCAGTGTTTCTTGAAATATTCTGGGTCCTGCAGTGTGATTTTCTTATTTTCCACCTTTTTCAGGTTTTCTCCCCATATTTGGGGTCCTTCAGTGTCAGTTTGTATTTTTCTACTTTCTTCAGGGTTTCTCACCATATTCTGGATCCTACAGTGTGATTTTCTCATTTTCCACCTTTTTCAGGTTTTCTCGCCATGTTTGGGCTCCTTCACTGTGAGATTTTAATTTTCTACTTTTTTATTAACTTTTTCTCGCCATATTCTGGGTCCGTTAGTGTGAATTTTTAATTTTCACGTTTTTCACATTTTCTCGGCATATTCTGGGTCCTGAAATGTGATTTTCTCATTTTGCACCGTTTTCAGGGTTTCTCGCCATATTTGGGGTCCTACAGTGTGAGTTTGTAATTTTGAACTTTTTTCAGGGTTTCTCGCCATATTCTGGGTCCTACAGCATGTATTTTTAATTTTCCACGTTTTCAGGGTTTCTGGGCAAAATCTGGGTCCTACAGTGTGATTATTCTCATTTTCCACCTTTTTCAGGTTTTCTCACCATATTCGGGGTCCTTCAGTGTGAATTTTTAATTTTCTACTCTTTTCAGGTTTTCTCGCCATATTCTGGGTCCTACAGCATGTTTTTTTAATTTTACACGTTTTCAGGGTTTCTGGGCATAATCTGGGTCCTACAGTGTGATTATTCTCATTTTCCACCTTTTTCAGGTTTTCAAACCATATTCGGGGTCTTTCAGTGTGAATTTTTAATTTTCTACTTTTTTCAGGTTTTCTCGCCATATTCTGTGTCCTTCAGTGTGAGTTTTTTATCTTCCTCGTTTTTCAGGTTTTTCGCCATATTCCGGGTCCTTCCGTGTGATATTTTAATATTTTATCTTTTTCAGGTTTTTTCGTCATATTCTGGGTCGTACTGTGTGATTTTCTCATTTCCATGTTTTTTCAGGGTCTCTTGCCGTATTCCAGGTCCTTCAGTGTGAATTTTTTCCCACGGTTTTCAGTATTTCTCTCCATATCTGGGTAATGAAGTGTGAATTTTTAATTGTCCAGTCTTTTCATGGTTTCTCACCATATTCTGTGTCCAATAGTGTGAATTTTTAATTTTCAGGTTTTTCATGGTTGTTCGGCATATTCTGGTTTCTCCAGTGTGATTTTCTCATTTTCCACGTTTTTCAAGTTTTTCCGTATTTTGGGTCCTACAAGTGTGATTTTCTCATTTTCGATGTTTTTCATGTTTTTGTAATTCTGGGTAATACAGTGTGATTATTCTCATTTTCTACCTTTTTCATGTTTTCGCGCCATATTCGGGATCCTTCAGTGTGAGTTTTTAATTTTCTACTTTGTTGAGGGTTTCTTGCCATATTCTCAGTGCTACAGAGTGTATTTTTAATTTTCCACGTTTCTCAGGGTTTCTCCCCATATTCTGGGTCCTAAAATGTGATTTTCTCATTTACGACATTTTTCAAGTATTTTCGGAATTCTGGTTCCTACACTGTGATTATTCTCATTTTCCACATTTTTCAGGTTTTCTTGCCATATTTGAGGTCCTTAAGTGTGAGTTTTTAATTTTCTACTGTTATGAGGGTTTCTTGCCATATTCTGGGTACTACAGAGTGTATTATTAATTTTCCACCTTTCTCAGGGTTTCTTGCCATATTCTGGGTCCTACAGTGTCTGTCTGTCTCTCTGTGTGTCTGATCCCCTGGAACTGTAGATGGGCCACCATATAGTAGCTGGTAGTTGATCCCAGGTTCTCTGGAAGAGGAGACAATGCTGTTAATTGTTGAGCCCTTTCAGTGGCTCCACCTATCTTTAAATTTTTAGAAGTATATGTTAGGCTGTGTTTATGTACATCATATGCAGACCATAAGAGGGATTTAGATTCTCCAGGATCTGACACCCTCTTCTGGAGTGTCTGAAGATAACTACAGTGTACTTATATCTAATAAATAAATAAATAAATAAATAAACATTATTTTAAAAGGATAAGAAAGAAAGAAAGACCAGGCAGGCCTGCCCTCCTTATCTCTGTCTGACTGTCTGTCTGATCCCCTGGAACTGGAGATGGGCCACCATATAGTTGATGGTAGTTGATCCCATGTTCTCTGGAAGAAGAGACAATGCTGTTAATTGTTGAGCCCTTTCAGTGGCCCCACCCATCTTTAAATTTTTAGAAGTATATGTGAGGCTCTGTTTATGTACATCATATGCAGACCATAAGAGGGATTTAGATTCTCCAGAAGATGACACCCTCTTCTAGAGTGTCTGAACACAGCTACCGTGTACTTGTATCTAATAAATAAATAAATAAATAAATAAATAAATAAATAAATAAACATTATTTTAAAACGAAAAGAAATAAAGAAAGACCAGGCAGGCCTGCCATCCTTATCTCTGTCTGTCTGTCTGTCTGTCTGTCTGAACCCCTGGAACTGGAGATGGGCCACCATATAGTTGCTGGTAGTTGATCCCAGGTTCTCTGGAAGAAGAGACAATGCTGTTAATTGTGAGCCCTTTCAGTGGCCCCACCCATCTTAAATTTTTAGAAGTGTATGTGAATCTGTGTTTATGTCCATCATATGCAGACCATAAGAGGGATTTATATTCTACAGAATCTGACACCCTCTTCTAGAGTGTCTGAAGACAACTACAGTGTACTTATATCTAATAAATACATAAATAAATAAATAAACATTTTTTAAAAAGGATAAGAAAGAAAGAAAAACCAGGGAGGCCTGCCACCCTTGTCTGTCTGTCTCTTTGTCTGCCTGATCCCCTGGAACTGGAGATGGGCCACCATATAGTTGCTGGTAGTTGATCCCAGGATCTCTGGAAGAGGAGACAATGCTGTTAATTGTTGAGCCCTTTCAGTGGCCCCCCACATCTTTAAATTTTTAGAAATATATGTGAGGCTGTGTTTATGTACATCATATGCAGACCATAAGAGGGATTTAGATTCTCCAGAATCTGACACCCTCTTCTGGAGTGTCTGAAGACAGCTACAGTGTACTTATATCTAATAAATACATATATAAATAAATAAACATTTTTAAAATGTATAAGAAAGAAAGAAAAACCAGGCAGGCCTGCAATCCTTGTCTGTCTGTCTCTATGTATGTCTCTCTGATCCCCTGGAACTGGAATTGGGCCACAATATATTTGCTGGTAGTTGATCCCAGGTCCTCTGGAAGAGGAGACAATGCTGTTAATTGTTGAGCCCTTTCAGTGGCCCCAACCATCTTTAAATTTTTAGAAGTATATGTGAGGCTCTGTTTATGTACATCATATGCAGACCATAAGAGGGATTTAGATTCTCCAGAAGATGACACCCTCTTCTAGAGTTTCTGAAGACAGCTACAGTGTACTTATATCTAATAAATAAATAAATAAATAAATAAATAAATAAATAAATAAATATTTTTTTAAAAGTATAAGAAAGAAAGAATGACCAGGCAGGCCTCCATCCTTATCTCTGTCAGTCTGTCTGTCTGTCTCTCTGATCCCTTGGAACTGGAGATGGGCCACCATATAGTTTCTGTTAGTTGATCCCAGGTTCTCTGGAGGAGGAGACATTGCTGTTAATTGTTGAGCCCTTTCAGTGGCTCCACCTATCTTTAAATTTTTAGAAGTATATTTTAGGCTGTGTTTATGTACATCATATGCAGACCATAAGAGGGATTTAGATTCTCCAGAATTTGACACCCTCTTCTGGAGTGTCTGAAGACAACTACAGTGTACTTATATCTAATAAATACATAAATAAATAAATAAATAAATAAACAAAAATTATTTTAAAAGGATAAGAAAGAAAGAAAGACCAGGCAGGCCTGCCACCCTTATCTCTGTCTATCTGTCTGTCTGTCTGTCTGATCCCCTGGAACTGGAGATGGGCCACCATATAGTTCCTGGTAGTTGATCCCAGGTTCTCTGGAAGAAGAGACAATGCTGTTAATTGTGAGCCCTTTCAGTGGCCCCACCCATCTTAAATTTTTAGAAGTGTATGTGAATCTGTGTTTATGTCCATCATATGCAGACCATAACAGGGATTTATATTCTCCAGAATCTGACACCCTCTTCTAGAGTGTCTGAAGACAGCTACAGTGTATTTATATCTAATAAATACATAAATAAATAAATAAACATTTTTTAAAAAGGATAAGAAAGAAAGAAAAACCAGGGAGGCCTGCCACCCTTGTCTGTCTGTCTCTTTGTCTGCCTGATCCCCTGGAACTGGAGATGGGCCACCATATAGTTGCTGGTAGTTGATCCCAGGTTCTCTGGAAGAAGAGACAATACTGTTAATTGCTGAGCCCTTTCAGTGGCCCCACCCATCTTAAATTTTTAGAAGTGTATGTGAATCTGTGTTTATGTCCATCATATGCAGACCATAAGAGGGATTTAGATTCTCCAGAATCTGACACCCTCTTCTGGAGCGTCTGAAGACAGCTACTGTGCACTTATATATAATAAATAAATAAATAAATAAATAAATAAATAAATAAATAAATGAATGAATAAATAAATAAATAAACATTTTTAAAAGGATAAGAAAGAAAGAAAAATCAGGCAGTCCTGCCATTCTTATCTCTGTCTGTCTGTCTGTCTGTCTCATCCCCTGCAACTTGAGATGGGCCACCATATAGTTGCTGGTATTTGATCCCACGTTCTCTGGAAGAGGAGACAATGGTGTTAATTGTTGAGCCCTTTCAGTGGGCACACACATCTTTAAATTTTTACAAGTATATGTGAGGCTGTGATTATGAACATCATATGCAGACCATAAGAGGGATTTAGAATCTCCATTAGATGACACCCTCTTCTAGAGTGTCTGAAGACATCTACAGTGTACTTATATCTAATAAATACATAAATAAATAAATAAATAAATAAATAAATAAATAAACATTTTTTTAAAAGTATGGGTTGGTGAGATGGCTCAGTGGGTAAGAGCACCCTACTGCTCTTCCGAAGGTCCAGAGTTCAAATCCCAGCAACCACATGGTGGTTCACAACCATCTGTAACGAGATCTGGCGCTTTCTTCTGGAGTGTCTTAAGACAGCTACAGTGTACTTACATATAATAAATAAATAAATCAAAAAAAAGTATAAGAAATAAAGAAAGACCAGGCAGGCCTGCCATCCTTATCTCTGTCTCTCTGTCTGTCTGTCTGTCTGATCCACTGGCCTGGAGATGGGCCAACATAAGGTGCTGGTAGTTGATCCCAGGTTCTCTGGTAGAGGAGACAATGCTGTTAATTGTTGAGCCCTCTCAGTTGCCCCACACATCTTTAAATTTTTAGAAGTATATGTGAGGCTGTGTTTATGTACATCATATGCAGACCATAAGAGGGATATAGATTCTCCAGAATCTGACACCCTCTTCTGGAGAGTCTGAAGATAGCTACAGTGTACTTATATCTAATAAATACATAAATAAATAAATAAATAAATAAATAAATAAATAAATGAATAAATAAATAAATAAACATTTTTAAAAAGGATAAGAAAGAAAGAAAAATCAGGCAGGCCTGCCATCCTCATCTCTGTCTGTCTGTCTGTCTTTCTGATCCCCTGCAACTTGAGATGGGCCACCATATAGTTGCTGGTATTTGATCCCACGTTCTCTGGAAGAGGAGACAATGGTGTTAATTATTGAGCCCTTTCAGTAGGCCCACCCATCTTTAAATTTTTAGAAGTATATGTGAGGCTGTGTTCTTGTACATCATATGCGGACCATAAGAGGGATATAGATTCTCCAGAATCTGACACCCTCTTCTAGAGAGTCTGAAGACAGCTACAGTGTACTTATATCTAATAAATACATAAATAAATAAATAAATGAATAAATAAATAAATAAACATTTTTTAAAAAGGATAAGAAAGAAAGAAAAATCAGGCAGGCCTGCCATCCTTATCTCTGTCTGTCTGTCTGTCTGTCTGTCTTATCCCCTGGAACTTGAGATGGGCCACCATATAGTTGCTGGTAGTTGATCCCACGTTCTCTGGAAGAAGAGACAATGGTGTTAATTGTTGAGCCCTTTCAGTGGGCCCAACCATCTTTTAATTTTTAGAAGTATATGTGAGGCCGTGTTTATGTACATCATATGCAGACCATAAGAGGGATTTAGATTCTCCAGAAGATGACACCCTCTTCTAGAGTGTCTGAAGACAGCTACAGTGTACTTATATCTAATAAATAAATAAATAAATAAATAAATAAATAAATAAATAAATAAATATTTTTATTAAGTATAAGAAAGAAAGAAAGACCAGGCAGGCCTCCATCCTTATCTCTGTCTCTCTGTCTGTCTGTCTGTCTGATCCACTGGAACTGGAGATGGGCCACCATAAGGTGCTGGTAGTTTATCCCAGGTTCTCTGAAAGAGGAGACAATGCTGTTAATTGTTGAGCCCTCTCAGTGACCCCACACATCTTTAAATTTTTAGAAGTATATGTGAGGCTGTGTTTATGTACATCATATGCAGATCATAAGAGGGATTTAGATTCGCCAGAATTTGACACCCTCTTCTGGAGTGTCTGAAGACAACTACAGTGTACTTATATCTAATAAATACATAAATAAATAAATAAATAAATAAATAAATAAACATTATTTTAAAAGGATAAGAAAGAAAGAAAGACCAGGCAGGCCTGCCCTCCTTATCTCTGTCTGTCTGACTGTCTGTCTGTCTGTCTGATCCCCTGGAACTGGAGATGGGCCACCATATAGTTGCTGGTAGTTGATCCCAGGTTCTCTGGAAGAAGAGACAATGCTGTTAATTGCTGAGCCCTTTCAGTAGCCCCACCCATCTTAAATTTTTAGAAGTGTATGTGAATCTGTGTTTATGTCCATCATATGCAGACCATAAGAGGGATTTATATTCTCCAGAATCTGACACCCTCTTCTGGAGCGTCTGAAGACAGCTACTGTGTACTTATATATAATAAATAAATAAATAAATAAATAAATAAATAAATAAATAAATAAACATTTTTTAAAAGGATAAGAAAGAAAGAAAAATCAGGCAGTCCTGCCATTCTTATCTCTGTCTGTCTGTCTGTCTGTCTCATCCCCTGCAACTTGAGATGGGCCACCATATAGTTGATGGTATTTGATCCCTCGTTCTCTGGAAGAGGAGACAATGGTGTTAATTGTTGAGCCCTTTCAGTGGGCCCACCCATCTTTAAATTTTTACAAGTATATGTGAGGCTGTGTTTATGAACATCATATGCAGACCATAAGAGTGATTTAGAATCTCCATTAGATGACACCCTCTTCTAGAATGTCTGAAGACAGCTACAGTGTACTTATATCTAATAAATAAATAAATAAATAAATAAATAAATAAATAATAAATAAACATTTTTTTAAAAGTATTGGCTGGTGAGATGGCTCAGTGGGTAAGAGCACCCTACTGCTCTTCCGAAGGTCCAGAGTTCAAATCCCAGCAACCACATGGTGGCTCACAACCATCCGTAACAAGATCTGGCGCTTTCTTCTGGAGTGTCTGAAGACAGCTACAGTGTACTTACATATAATAAATAAATAAATCTAAAAAAAAAAAAAGTATAAGAAATAAAGAAAGACCAGGCAGGCCTGCCATCCTTATCTCTGTCTCTCTGTCTGTCTGTCTGTCTGATCCACTGGCCTGGAGATGGGCCAACATAAGGTGCTGGTAGTTGATCCCAGGTTCTCTGGTAGAGGAGACAATGCTGTTAATTGTTGAGCCCTCTCAGTTGCCCCACACATCTTTAAATTTTTAGAAGTATATGTGAGGCTGTGTTTATGTACATCATATGCAGACAATAAGAGGGATTTAGATTCTCCAGAATCTGACACACTCTTCTGGAGTGTCTGAAGACAGCTACAGTGTACTTATATCTAATAAATACATAAATAAATATATAAATAAACATTTTTTTAAAAAGGATAATAAAGAAAGAAAGACCAGGCAGGCCTGCCATCCTTATCACTGTCTGTATGTCTGTCTGTCTGATCCCCTGGAACTGGAAATGGGCCACCATATAGTTGCTGGTAGTTGATCCCAGGTACTCTGGAAGAGGAGACAATGCTGTTAATTGTTGAGCTTTTAGAGTGGCCCCACACTTCTTTAAATTTTTAGAAGTATATGTGAGGCTGTCTTTATGTACATCATATGCAGACCATAAGAGGGATTTAGATTCTCCAGAATCTGACACCCTCTTTTGGAGTGTCTGAACAGCTACAGTGTACTTATATCTAATAAATAAATAAATAAATAAATAAATAAATAAATAAATAACATTTTTAAAAGGATAAGAAGAAAGAAAGACCAGGCAGGCCTGCCATCCATATCTCTGTCTGTCTGTCTGTCTGTCAATCTGATAACTGGGAACTTGAGATGGCCCACGAATAGTTGCTGGTAGTTGATCCCTGGTTCTCTAGAAGAGGAGACAATGCTGTTAATTGTTGAGCCCTTTCAATGGCGCCACCCATCTTTAAATATTTAGAAGTATATGTGAGGCTGTGTTTATGTACATCACATGCAGACCATAAGAGGGATTTAGATTCTCCAGAATCTGACACCCTCTCCTGGAATGTCTGAAGACAGCTACAGTGTACTTATATCTAATAAATAAATAGATAAATAAATAAATAAATAAATAAATAAACATTTTTTAAAAAGGATAAGAAAGAAAGAAAGACCAGGCAGGCCTGCCATCCATAACTCTGTCTGTCTGTTTGTCTGTCTATCTGATCCCCGGGAACTGGAGATGGGCCACCATATAGTTGCTGGTAGTTGATCCAAGGTTCTCTGGAAGATGAGACAATGCTGTTAATTTTTGAGCACTTTCAGTGGCCCCACACTTCTTTAAATATTTAGAAGTATATGTGAGGCTTTGTTTATGTACATCATATTCAGATTATAAGAGGATTTAGATTCTCCAGAATCTGACACCCTCTACTGGAGTGTCTGAAGACAGCTACAGTGTACTTATATATAATAAATACATAAATAAATAAATGAATAAATGAATAAATAAATAAATAATCATTTTTTAAAAAGGATAAGAAAGAAAGTAAAACCAGGCAGGCCTGCAATCCTTGTCTGTCTGTCTGTCTGATCCCCTGGAACTGGAGATGGGCCACCATATAGTTGCTGATAGTTGATCCCAGGTTCTCTGGTAGAGGAGACAATGCTGTTAATTATTGAGCCGTTTCAGTGGACCCACACATCTTTAAATTTTTAGAAGTATATGTGAGGCTGTGTTTATGTACATCATATACAGACCATAAGAGGGATTTAGATTCTCCAGAATATGGCACCCACTTCTGAAGTGTCTGAAGATAGCTACAGTGTACTTATATCTAATAAATACATATATAAATAAATAAACATTTTTAAAATGTATAAGAGAAGAAAGAAAAACCAGGCAGGCCTGCAATCCTTGTCTGTCTGTCTGTCTGTATGTCTGTCTTATCCCCTGGAACTGGAGATGGGCCACAATATAGTTGCTGGTAGTTGATCCCAGGTCCTCTGGAAGAGGAGACAATGCTGTTAATTGTTGAGCCCATTCAGTGGCCCCACCCATCTTTAAATTTTTAGAAGTATATGTGAGGCTGTGTTTATGTACATCATATGCAGACCATAAGAGGGATATAGATTCTCCAGAATCTGACACCCTCTTCTGGAGAGTCTGAAGACAGCACAGTGTACTTATATCTAATAAATAAATAAATAAATAAATAAATAAATAAATGAATGAATAAATAAATAAATAAACATTTTTAAAAAGGATAAGAAAGAAAGAAAAATCAGGCAGGCCTGCCATCCTTATCTCTGTCTGTCTATCTGTCTGTCTGATCCCCTGCAACTTGAGATGGGCCACCATATAGTTGCTGGTAGTTGATCCCACGTTGTCTGGAAGAGGAAACAATGGTGTTAATTGTTGAGCCCTTTTAGTGGTCCCACCCATCTTTAAATTTTTAGAAGTATATGTGAGGCTGTGTTCATGTACATCATATGCAGACCATAAGAGGGATATAGATTCTCCAGAATCTGACACCCTCTTCGGGATTGTTTGAAGACAGCTACAGTGTACTTAAACCTAATAAATACATACTTAAATTAATAAACATTTTTTAAAAAGGATAAGAAAGAATGAAAGACCAGGTAGGCCTGCCATCTTAACTCTATCTGTCTGTATGTCTGTCTGTCTGTCTGAACCCCTGGAACTGGAGATGGGCCACCATATAGTTGCTGGTAGTTGATCCCAGGTTCTCTATAAAAGGAGACAATGCTGTTAATTGTTGATCCCTTTCATTGGCCCCACACATCTTTAAATTTTTAGAAGTAAATGTGAGGCTGTGTTTATGTACATCATATGCATACCATAAGAGGGATTTACATTCTCCAGAATCTGACACCCTCCTCTGGAGTGTCTAAAGAAAGCTACAGTGTACTTATATCTAAGAAATATAAAAATAAATAAATAAATATTTTTTAAAAAGGTTAAGAAAGAAAGAAAGACCAGGCAGGCCTGACATCCTTATCTCTGTCTGTCTGTCTGTCTGTCTGATCCCCTGGAACTGGAGATGGGCCACCTTGTAGGTGCTGGTAGTTGATCCCAGGTTCTCTGGAAGAGGAGACAATGCTGTTAATTGTTGTGCCATTTCAGTGGCCCCACCCATTTTTAATTTTTAGAAGTATATGTGAGGCTGTGTTTATGTACATCATATTCAGACCATAAGAGGGATTTAGATTCTCCAGAATCTGACACCCTCTTCTGGAGTGTCTGGAGACGGCTACAGTGTTCTTATATCTAATACATAAATAAATAAATAAATAAATAAATAAATAAATAAATAAATAAATAAACAAACATTTTTTAAACCGGATAAGAAAGAAAGAAAGACCAGGCAGGGTTGCCATCCTTATCTCTGACTCTCTCTCTGTCTGTCTGTCTGATCCACTGGAACTGGAGATGGGCCAACATAAGGTGCTGGTAGTTTATTCCAGGTTCTCTGAAAGAGGAGACAATGCTGTTAATTGTTGAGCCCTCTCAGTGGCCCCACACATCTTTAAATTTTTAGAAGTATATGTGAGGCTGTGTTTATGTACATCATATGCAGACCATAAGAGGGATTTAGATTCTCCAGAATCTGACACCCTCTTCTGAAGTGTCTGAAGACAGCTACAGTGTACTTATATCTAATAAATACATAAATAAAAATATAAATAAACATTTTTTTTAAAAAGGATAAGAAAGAAAGAAAGACCAGGCAGGCCTGCCATCCTTAGCACTGTCTGTCTGTCTGTCTGTCTGATCACCTGGAACTGGAGATGGGCCACCATATAGTTGCAGGTAGTTGATCCCAGGTACTCTGGAAGAGGAGACAATGCTGTTAATTGTTGAGCTTTTAGAGTGGCCCCACCCTTCTTTAAATTTTTAGAAGTATATGTGAGGCTGTGTTTATGTATATCATATGCAGGCCATAAGAGGGATTTAGATTCTCCAGAATCTGACACCCTCTTCTGGAGTGTCTGAACAGCTACAGTGTACTTATATCTACTAAAACATAAATAAATAGATAAATAAATAAATAAATAAGTAAATATTTTTTTAAAAGGATAAGAAAGAAAGAAAGACCAGGCAGGCCTGGCATCCATATCTCTGCCTGTCTGTCTGTCTGTCTATCTGAACCCCGGGAACTGGAGATGGGCCACCATATAGTTGCTGGTAGTTGATCCAAGGTTCTCTGGAAGAGGAGACAATGCTGTTAATTGTTGAGCCCTTTCAGTGGCCCCACACTTCTTTAAATATTTAGAAGTATATGTGAGGCTGTGTTTATGTACATCATATTCAGATTATAAGAGGATTTAGATTCTCCAGAATCTGACACCCTCTTCTGGAGTGTCTGAAGACAGCTACAGTGTACTTATAATAAATAAATAAATAAATAAATAAATAAATAAATAAATAAATAAATAAACATTTTTTAAAAAGGATAAGAAAGAAAGTAAGACCAGGCAGGCCTGCCAACCTTATCTCTGTTTGTCTGTCTGTCTGTCTGTCTGATCCCCTGGAACTGGAGATGGGCCACCATATAGTTGCTGGTAGTTGATCCAAGGTTCTCTGGGAGAGGAGACAATGCTCTTAATTGTTGAGCCCTTTCAGTGGCCCCACACTTCTTTAAATATTTAGAAGTATATGTGAGGCTGTGTTTATGTACATCATATTCAGATTATAAGAGGATTTAGATTCTCCAGAATTACACACCCTCTACTGGAGTGTCTGAAGACAGTTACAGTGTACTCATATATAATAAATAAATAAATAAATAAATAAATAAATAAATAAATAAATACATAAACATTTTTTTAAAAAAGGATAAGAAAGAAAGTAAGACCAGGCAGGCCTGCCATCCTTATCTCTGTCTGTCTGTCTGTCTGTCTGTCTGATCCCCTTGAACTGGAGATGGGCTACCATATAGTTGCTGGTAGTTGATCCCAGGTTCTCTGGAAGAGGAGACAATGCTGTTAATTGTTGAGCCCTATCAGTGGCCCTACCCATCTTTAAATTTTTAGAAGTGTATGTGAGGTTGTGTTTATGTACATCATATGCAGACCATAAGAGGGATTTAGATTCATCAGAATCTGACACCCTCTTCTGGAGTGTCTGAAGACAGCTACAGTGTACTTATATCTAATAAATACATAAATAAATAAAAATTTTTTAAAAAGGATAAGAAAGAAAGAAAGACCAGGCAGGCCTGCCATCCTTATCCTTGTCTGTCTGTCTGTCTGTCTGATCCCCTGGGAGTGGAGATGGGCCACCATATAGTTGCAGGTAGTTGATCCCAGTTTCTCTGTAAGAGGAGACAATGCTGTTAATTGCTGAGCCCTTTCAGTGCCCCCCCCCACCTTTAAATTTTAAGAAGTAAATGTGAGGCTGTGTTTATGTATATCATATGCAGACCATAAGAGGGATTTAGATTCTCCAAAATCTGACACCTTCTTCTGGAGTGTCTGAAGATGGCTACAGTGTACTTTTATCTAATAAACATATAAATAAATAAATAAACATTTTTTAAAAAGGATAAGAAAGAAAGAAAGACAAGGCAGGCCTGCCATCCTTATCTCTGTCAGTCTGTCTGTCTGTCAGTCTGTCTGATCCCTTGGAACTGGAGTTGGGCCACCATATAGTTGCAGTTAGTTGATCCCAGGTTCTCTAGAAGAGGAGACAATGCTGTTAATTGTTGAGCCATATCAGTGGCCCTACCCATCTTTAAATATTTAGAAGTATATGTGAGGCTGTGTTTATGTACATCATATGCAGACCATAAGAGGGATTTAGATTCTCGAGAATCTGACACCCTCTTCTGGAGTGTCGGAAGACAGCTACAGTGTACTTATATCTAATAAATAAATAAATAAATAAATAAATAAATAAATAAACATTTTTTAAAAAGGATAAGAAAGAAAGTAAGACCAGGCAGGCCTGCCATTCATATCTCTGTCTGTCTGTCTGTCTGTCTGTCTGATCCCCTGGAACTTGAGATGGGCCACCATATAGTTGCTGGTAGTTGATCCCAGGTTCTCTGGAAGAGGAGACAATGCTGTTAATTGTTGAGCCCTTTCAGTGTCCCCACCCATTTTTAATTTTTAGAAGTATATGTGATGCTGTGTTTATGTACATCATATTCAGACCATAAGAGGGATTTAGATTCTCTAGAATCTGTCGCCCTCTTCTGGAGTGTCTGAAAACGGCTACAGTGTACTTATATCTAATAATTACATAAATAAATAAATGAATAAATAAATAAATAAATAAATAAATAAATAAACATTTTTTAAAATGTATAAGAAATAAAGAAAGACCAGGCAGGCCTGCCATCCATTCTCTGTCTGTCTGTCTGTCTGTCTATCTGATCCCCGGGAACTGGAGATGGGCCACCATATAGTTGCTGGTAGTTGATCCCAGGTTCTCTGGAAGAGGAGACAATGCTGTTAATTGTTGAGCCCTTTCGGTGGCCCCACACTTCTTTAAATATTTAGAAGTATATGTGAGGCTGTGTTTATGTACATCATATTCAGATTATAAGAGGATTTAGATTCTCCAGAATCTGACACCCTCTTCTGAAGTGTCTGAAGACAGCTACAGTGTACTTATATCTAATAAATACATAAATAAATAAATAAATAAACATTTTTGAAAAAGGATAAGAAAGAAAGTAAGACCAGGCAGGCCTGCCATCCTTATCTCTGTCTGTCTGTCTGTCTGATCCCCGAAAACTGGAGATGGGCCACCATATAGTTGCTGGTAGTTGATCCAAGGTTCTCTGGAAGAGGAGACAATGCTTTTAATTGTTGATCCCTTTCAGTGGCCCCACACTTCTTTAAATATTTAGAAGTATATGTGAGGCTGTGTTTATGTACATCATATTCAGATTATAAGAGGATTTAGATTCTCCAGAATCTGACACCCTCTACTGGAGTGACTGAAGACAGCTACAGTGTACTTACATATAATAAATACATAAGTAAATAAATAAATAAATAAACATTTTTTAAAAAGGATAAGAAAGAAAGAACAGGCAGGCCTGCCATCCTTATCTCTGTCTGTCTGTCTGTCTCTCTGATCCCCTGGAACTGGAGATGGGCTACCATAAATTTGCTGGTAGTTGATCCCAGGTTCTCTGGAAGAGAAGACAATGCTGTTAATTTTTGAGCCCTATCAGTGGCCCTACCCATCTTTAAATATTTAGAAGTATATGTGAGGCTGTGTTTATGTACATCATATGCAGACCATAAGAGGGATTTAGATTCTCCAGAATCTGACACCCTCTTCTGGAGTGTCTGAAGACAGCTACAGTGTACTTATATCTAATAAATAAATAAATAAATAAATAAATAAATAAATAAATAAATAAATAAACATTTTTTAAAAAGGATAAGAAGGAAAGTAAGGCCAGGCAGGCCTGCCATCCTTATCTATGTCTGTCTGTCTGTCTGTCTGTCTGATCCTCTGGAACTGGAGATGGGACACCATATAGTTGCTGGTAGTTGATCCCAGGTTCTCTGGAAGATGAGACAATGCTGCTAATTGTTGAGCCCTTTCAGTGGCCCCACCCATTTTTAATTTTTAGAAGTATATGTGATGCTGTGTTTATGTACATCATATGCAGACCATAAGAGGGATTTCGATTCTCCAGAATCTGACACCCTCTTTTGGAGTGTCTGTACAGCTATAGTGTACTTATATCTAATAAATAAATAAATAAATAAATAAATAAATAAATAAATAAATAAATAAACAAACATTTTTTTTAAAAAAGGATAAGAAGAAAGAAAGACCAGGCAGGCCTGCCATCCTTATCACTGTCTGTCTGTCTGTCTGTCTGATCCCTGGAACTGGAGATGGACCACCATATAGTTGCTGGTAGTTGATCCCAGGTTCTCTATAAGAGGAGACAATGCTGTTAATTGTTGAGCCCTTTCAGTGGCCGCACACATCTTATAATTTTAGAAGTATATGTTAGGCTGTGTTTATGTACATCATATGCAGACCATAAGAGGGATTTAGATTCTCCAGAATCTGACACCCTCTTCTGGAGTGTCTGAACAGCTAGAGTGTACTTTTATCTAATAAATACATAAATAAATAAATAAATAAATAAATAAATAAATAAATAAATAAACATTTTTTAAAAAGTATAAGAAATAAAGACCAGGCAGGCCTGCCATCCTTATCTCTGTCTCTCTGTCTGTCTGTCTGTCTGATCCACTGGAACTGGAGATGGGCCACCATAAGTTGCTGGTAGTTTATCCCAGGTTCTCTGAAAGAGGAGACTATGCTGTTAATTGTTGAGCCCTCTCATTGGCCCCACCCATCTTTAAATTTTTAGAAGTATATGTGAGGCTGTGTTTATGTACATCATATGCAGACCATAAGAGGGATTTAGATTCTCCAGAATCTGACACCCTCTTCTGGAGTGTCTGAAGACAGCTACAGTGTACTTATATCTAATAAATACATAAATAAATATATAAATAAACATTTTTTTAAAAGGATAAGAAAGAAATAAAGACCAGGCAGGCCTGCCATCCTTATCACTGTCTCTATGTCTGTCTGTATGATCCCCTGGAACTGGAGATGGGCCACGATATAGTTGCTGGTAGTTGATATCAGGTACTCTTGAAGAGGAGACAATGCTATTAATTGTTGAGGCTTTAGAGTGGCCCCACCCTTCTTTAAATTTTTAGAAGTATATGTGAGGCTGTGTTTATGTACATCATATGCAGACCATAAGAGGGATTTAGATTCTCCAGATTCTGACACCCTCTTCTGGAGTGTCTGAACAGCTAGAGTGTACTTATTTCTACTAAATACATACATACATAAATAAATAAATAAATAAATAAATAAATAAATAAATAAATAAACAAACATTTTTTTAAAAAAGATAAGACAGAAAGAAAGACCTGGCACGCCTGCCATCCATATCTCTGTCTGTCTGTCTGTCTGTCTGTCTATCTGATCTCTGGGAACTGGAGATGGGCCACGAATAGTTGCTGGTAGTTGATCCCATGTTCTCTGGAAGAGGAGTCAGTGCTGTTAATTGTTGAGCCCTTTCAGTGGCCCCACCCATCTTTAAATTTTTAGAAGAATATGTGAGGCTGTGTTTATGTACATCATATGCAGACCATAAGAGGGATTTAGTTTCTCCAGAATCTGACACCCTCTTCTGGAGTGTCTGAACAGCTACAGTGTACTTATATCTAATAAATAAATAAATAAATAAATAAATAAATAAATAAATAAATAAACAAATATTTTTTTTAAAAAAGGATAAGAAAGAAAGAAAGACCAGGCAGGCCTGCCATCCTTATCACTGTCTGTCTGTCTGTCTGTCTGATCCCCTGGAACTGGAGATGGACCACCATATAGTTGCTGGTAGTTGATCCCTGGTTCTCTATAAGACAAGACAATGCTGTTAATTGTTGAGCCCTTTCAGTGCCCCACAGATCTTTTAATTTTTAGAAGTATATGTTAGGCTGTGTTTATGTACATCATATGGAGACCATAAGAGGGAGTTAGATTCTCCAGAATCTGACACCCTCTACTGGAGTGTCTGAACATCTACAGTGTACTTATATGTAATAATTACATAAATAAATAAATAAATAAATAAATAAATAAATAAATATTTTTTAAAAAGTATAAGAAAGAAAGAAAGAAAGACCAGGCAGGCCTGCCATCCTTATCTCTGTCTGTCTGTCTGTCTGTCTGATCCCCTGGAACTGGAGATGGGCCACTTTGTAGGTGCTGGAGGTTGATCCCAGGTTCTCTGGAAGAGGAGACAATGCTGTTCATTTTTAAGTCCTTTCAGTGGCCTTTTAATTTTTTAAGTATATGTGAGGCTGTGTTTATGTGCATCATATTCAGACCATAAGAGGGATTTAGATTCTCTAGAATCTGACACCCTCTTCTGGAGTGTCTGAAGACGGCTACAGTGTAGTTATATCTAATAAATAAATAAATTAATTAATAAATAAATAAATATTTTTTAAAAAGTATAAGAAATAAAGAAAGACCAGGCAGGCCTGCAATCTTTATCTCTGTCTCTCTGTCTGTCTGTCTGTCTGTCTGATCCACTGGAACTGGAGGTGGGCCACCATAAGGTGCTGGTAGTTTATGCCAGGTTCTCTGAGGAGACAATGCTGTTAATTGTTGAGCCCTCTCAGTGGCCCCACACATCTTTAAATTTTTAGAAGTATATGTGAGGCTGTGTTTATGTACATCATATGCAGACCATAAGAGGGATTTAGATTCTCCAGAATCTGACACCCTCTTCTGGAGTGTCTAATGACAGCTACAGTGTACTTATATCTAATAAATACATAAATAAATATATAAATAAACATTTTTTTAAAGGATAAGAAAGAAAGAAAGACCAGGCAGGCCTGCCATCCATATCTCTGTCTGTTTGTCTGTCTGTCTATCTGATCCCTGGGAACTGGAGATGGGCCAGGAATAGTTGCTGGTAGTTGATTCCAGGTTCTCTGGAAGAGGAGACAATGCTGTTAATTGTTGAGCCCTTTCAGTGGCGCCACCCATCTTTAAATATTTAGAAGTATATGTGAGGCTGTGTTTATGTACATCATATTCAGACCATAGGAGGGATTTAGATTCTCCAGAATCTGACACCCTCTTCTGGAGTGTCGGAAGACAGCTACAGTGTAGTTATATCTAATAAATAAATAGATAAATAAATAAATAAATAAATAAACATTTTTTAAAAAGGATAAGAAAGAAAGAAAGACCAGGTAGGCCTGCCATCCATATCTCTGTCTGTCTGTCTGTCTGTCTATCTGATCCCCGGGAACTGGAGATGGGCCACCATATAGTTGCTGGTAGTTGTTCCAAGGTTTTCTGGAAGAGAAGACAATTCTGTTAATTGTTGAGCCCTTTCAGTGGCCCCACACTTCTTTAAATATTTAGAAGTATATGTGAGGCTGTGTTTATGTACATCATATTCAGATTATAAGAGGATTTAGATTCTCCAGAATCTGACACCCTATACTGGAGTGTCTGAAGACATCTACAGTGTACTTATATATAATAAATAAATAAATAAATAAATAAATAAATAAATAAATAAACATTTTTGAAAAAGGATAAGAAAGAAAGTAAGACCAGGCAGGCCTGCCATCCTTATCTCTGTCTGTCTGTCTGTCTGTCTGATCCACTGGAACTGGAGATGGGCCACCATATAGTTGCTGGTAGTTGATCCCAGGTTCTCTGGAAGAGGAGACAATGCTGTTAATTGTTGAGCCCTTTCAGTGGCCCCACCCATTTTTAATTTTTAGAAGTATATGTGATGCTGTGTTTATGTACATCATATTCAGACCATAAGAGGGATTTAGATTCTTTAGAATCTGTCATCCTCTTCTGGAGTGTCTGAAGACGGGTACAGTGTACTTATATCTAATAAATACATAAATAAATAAATAAATAAACATTTTTTAAAAAGTATAAGAAATAAAGAAAGACCAGGCAGTCCTGCCATCTTTATCTCTGTCTCTCTGTCTGTCTGTCTGTCTGATCCACTGAAACTGGAGATGGGCCACCATAAGGTGCTGGTAGTTTATCCCAGGTTCTCTGAAAGAGGAGACAATGCTGTTAATTGTTGAGCCCTCTCAGTGGCCCCACACATCTTTAAATTTTTAGAAGTATATGTGAGGCTGTGTTTATGTACATCATATGCAGACCATAAGAGGGATTTAGATTCTCCAGAATCTGACACCCTCTTCTGGAGTGTCTGAAGACAGCTACAGTGTACTTATATCTAATAAATACATAAATAAATATATAAATAAACATTTTTTTAAAAAGGATAAGAAAGAAAGAAAGACCAGGCAGGCCTGCCATCCTTATCACTGTCTGTATGTCTGTCTGTCTGATCCCCTGGAAGTGGAGATGGACCACCATATAGTTGCTGGTAGTTGATCCCAGGTACTCTGGAAGAGGAGACAATGCTGTTAATTGTTGAGCTTTTAGAGTGGCCCCACTCTTCTTTAAATTTTTAGAAATATATGTGAGGCTGTGTTTATGTACATCATATGCAGACCATAAGAGGGATTTAGATTCTCCAGAATCTGACACCCTCTTCTGGAGTGTCTGATCAGCTACAGTGTACTTATATCTAATAAATAAATAAATAAATAAATAAATAAATAAATAAATAAACATTTTTTAAAAAAAAGGATAAGAAAGAAAGAAAGGCCAGGAAGACTGCCATCCTTATCACTGTCTGTCTGTCTGTCTTCTGATCCCCTGGAACTGGAGATGGACCACCATATAGTTGCTGGTAGTTGATTCCAGGTTCTCTATAAGAGGAGACAATGCTGTTAATTGTTGAGCCCTTTCAGTGGCCCCACACAGCTTTTAATTTTTAGAAGTATATGTTAGGCTGTGTTTATGTACATCATATGCAGACCATAAGAGGGATTTAGATTCTCCAGAATCTGACACCCTTTTCTGGAGTGTCTGAACAGCTACAGTGTACTTATATCTAATAAATTCATAAATAAATAAATAAATAAATAAATAAATAAATAAATAAATAAACATTTTTTAAAAGTATAAGAAATAAAGAAAGACCAGGCAGGCCTGCCATCCTTATCTCTGTCTCTCTGTCTCTCTGTCTCTCTGTCTGTCTGATCCACTGGAACTGGAGATGGCCCACCATAAGGTGCTGGTAGTTTATCCCAGGTTCTCTGAAAAAGGAGACAATGCTGTTAATTGTTGAGCCCTCTCAGTGGCCCCACACATCTTTAAATTTTTAGAAGTATATGTGAGGCTGTGTTTATGTACATCATATGCAGACCATAAGAGGGATTTAGATTCTCCAGAATCTGACACCCTCTTCTGGAGTGTCTGAAGACAGCTACAGTGTACTTATATCTAAGAAATACATAAATAAATATATAAATAAACATTTTTTAAAAAGGGATAAGAATGAAAGAAAGACCAGACAGGCCTGCCATCCTTAGCACTGTCTGTATGTCTGTCTGTCTGATCCCCTGGAACTGGAGATGGGCCACCATATAGTTGCTGGTAGTCGTTCCCTGGTATTCTGGAAGAGGAGACAATGCTGTTAATTGTTGAGCTTTTAGAGTGACCCCACCCTTCTTTAAATTTTTAGAAGTAAATGTGAGGCTGTGTTTATGTACATCATATGCAGACCATAAGAAACATTTAGATTCTCAAGAATATGACACCCTCTTCTGGAGTGTCTGAACAGCTACAGTGTACTTATATCTAATAAATACATAAATAAATAAATAAATAAATAAATAAATAAACATTTTTTTAAAAGGATAAGACAGAAAGAAAGACCAGGCAGGCCTGCCATCCATATCTCTGTCTCTCTGTCTCTCTGTCTCTCTGTCTGTCTATCTGATCCCTGGGAACTGGAGATGGGCCACGAATAGTTGCCTGTAGTTGATCCCAGGTTCTCTGGAAGAGGAGACAATGCTGTTAATTGTTGAGCCCTTTCAGTGGCGCCACCCATCTTTAAATATTTAGAAGTATATGTGAGGCTGTGTTTATGTACATCATATGCAGACCATAAGAGGGATTTAGATTCTCCAGAATCTGACACCCTCTTCTGGAGTGTCTGAAGACAGCTACAGTGTACTTATATCTAATAAATAAATAGATAAATAAATAAATAAGTAAATAAACATTTTTTAAAAAGGATAAGAAAGAAACAAAGACCAGGCAGGCCTACCATCCATATCTCTGTCTGTCTGTCTGTCTGTCTATCTGATCCCCGGGAAATGGAGATGGACCACCATATATTTGCTGGTAGTTGATCCAAGGTTCTCTGGAAGAGGAGACAATGCTGTTAATTGTTGAGCTCTTTCAGTGGCCCCACACTTCTTTAAATATTTAAAAGTATATGTGAGGCTGTGTTTATGTACATCATATTCAGATTATAAGAGGATTTAGATTCTCCAGAATCTGACACACTATACTGGAGTGTCTGAAGACAGCTACAGTGTACTTATATATAATAAATACATAAATAAATAAATAAATAAATAAATAAATAAATAAATAAATAAATAAATAAATAAATATTTTTGAAAAAGGAAAAGAAAGAAAGTAAGACCAGGCAGGCCTGCCATCCTTATCTCTGTCTGTCTGTCTGTCTGTCTGATCCCCTGGAACTGGAGATGTGCCACCATATAGTAGCTGGTAGGTAATCCAAGGTTCTCTGGAAGAGGAGACAATGCTGTTAATTGTTGAGCCCTTTCAGTGGCCCCACACTTTTTATATATTTAGAAGTATATGTGAGGCTGTGTTTATGTACATCATATGCAGACCATAAGAGGGATTTAGATTCTCCAGAATCTGACACCCTCTTCTGGAGTGTCTGAAGACAGCTACAGTGTACTTATATCTAATAAATACATAAATAAATATATAAATAAACATTTTTTAAAAAGGATAAGAAAGAAATAAAGACCAGGCAGGCCTGCCATCCTTATCACTGTCTCTATGTCTGTCTGTATGATCCCCTGGAACTGGAGATGGGCCACGATATAGTTGCTGGTAGTTGATATCAGGTACTCTTGAAGAGGAGACAATGCTATTAATTGTTGAGGCTTTAGAGTGGCCCCACCCTTCTTTAAATTTTTAGAAGTATATGTGAGGCTGTGTTTATGTACATCATATGCAGACCATAAGAGGGATTTAGATTCTCCAGATTCTGACACCCTCTTCTGGAGTGTCTGAACAGTTAGAGTGTACTTATTTCTACTAAATACATACATACATAAATAAATACATAAATAAATAAATAAATAAATAAATAAATAAATAAATAAACAAACATTTTTTTAAAAAAAATAAGACAGAAAGAAAGACCTGGCACGCCTGCCATCCATATCTCTGTCTGTCTGTCTGTCTGTCTGTCTATCTGATCTCTGGGAACTGGAGATGGGCCACGAATAGTTGCTGGTAGTTGATCCCATGTTCTCTGGAAGAGGAGTCAGTGCTGTTAATTGTTGAGCCCTTTCAGTGGCCCCACCCATCTTTAAATTTTTAGAAGAATATGTGAGGCTGTGTTTATGTACATCATATGCAGACCATAAGAGGGATTTAGTTTCTCCAGAATCTGACACCCTCTTCTGGAGTGTCTGAACAGCTACAGTGTACTTATATCTAATAAATAAATAAATAAATAAATAAATAAATAAATGAATAAATAAATAAATAAATAAACAAATATTTTTTTAAAAAAAGGATAAGAAAGAAAGAAAGACCAGGCAGGCCTGCCATCCTTATCACTGTCTGTCTGTCTGTCTGTCTGATCCCCTGGAACTGGAGATGGACCACCATATAGTTGCTGGTAGTTGATCCCAGGTTCTCTATAAGACAAGACAATGCTGTTAATTGTTGAGCCCTTTCAGTGCCCCACAGATCTTTTAATTTTTAGAAGTATATGTTAGGCTGTGTTTATGTACATCATATGGAGACCATAAGAGGGAGTTAGATTCTCCAGAATCTGACACCCTCTACTGGAGTGTCTGAACATCTACAGTGTACTTATATGTAATAATTACATAAATAAATAAATAAATAAATAAATAAATAAATAAATAAATATTTTTTAAAAAGTATAAGAAAGAAAGAAAGAAAGACCAGGCAGGCCTGCCATCCTTATCTCTGTCTGTCTGTCTGTCTGTCTGATCCCCTGGAACTGGAGATGGGCCACTTTGTAGGTGCTGGAGGTTGATCCCAGGTTCTCTGGAAGAGGAGACAATGCTGTTCATTTTTAAGTCCTTTCAGTGGCCTTTTAATTTTTTAAGTATATGTGAGGCTGTGTTTATGTGCATCATATTCAGACCATAAGAGGGATTTAGATTCTCTAGAATCTGACACCCTCTTCTGGAGTGTCTGAAGACGGCTACAGTGTAGTTATATCTAATAAATAAATAAATTAATTAATAAATAAATAAATATTTTTTAAAAAGTATAAGAAATAAAGAAAGACCAGGCAGGCCTGCAATCTTTATCTCTGTCTCTCTGTCTGTCTGTCTGTCTGTCTGATCCACTGGAACTGGAGGTGGGCCACCATAAGGTGCTGGTAGTTTATGCCAGGTTCTCTGAGGAGACAATGCTGTTAATTGTTGAGCCCTCTCAGTGGCCCCACACATCTTTAAATTTTTAGAAGTATATGTGAGGCTGTGTTTATGTACATCATATGCAGACCATAAGAGGGATTTAGATTCTCCAGAATCTGACACCCTCTTCTGGAGTGTCTAATGACAGCTACAGTGTACTTATATCTAATAAATACATAAATAAATATATAAATAAACATTTTTTTAAAGGATAAGAAAGAAAGAAAGACCAGGCAGGCCTGCCATCCATATCTCTGTCTGTTTGTCTGTCTGTCTATCTGATCCCTGGGAACTGGAGATGGGCCAGGAATAGTTGCTGGTAGTTGATTCCAGGTTCTCTGGAAGAGGAGACAATGCTGTTAATTGTTGAGCCCTTTCAGTGGCGCCACCCATCTTTAAATATTTAGAAGTATATGTGAGGCTGTGTTTATGTACATCATATTCAGACCATAGGAGGGATTTAGATTCTCTAGAATCTGTCACCCTCTTATGGAGTGTCTGAAGACGGCTACAGTGTACTTATATCTAATAAATACATAAATAAATAAATAAATAAATAAATAAACATTTTTTAAAAAGGATAAGAAAGAAAGAAAGACCAGGTAGGCCTGCCATCCATATCTCTGTCTGTCTGTCTGTCTGTCTATCTGATCCCCGGGAACTGGAGATGGGCCACCATATAGTTGCTGGTAGTTGTTCCAAGGTTTTCTGGAAGAGGAGACAATTCTGTTAATTGTTGAGCCCTTTCAGTGGCCCCACACTTCTTTAAATATTTAGAAGTATATGTGAGGCTGTGTTTATGTACATCATATTCAGATTATAAGAGGATTTAGATTCTCCAGAATCTGACACCCTATACTGGAGTGTCTGAAGACATCTACAGTGTACTTATATATAATAAATAAATAAATAAATAAATAAATAAATAAATAAATAAATAAACATTTTTGAAAAAGGATAAGAAAGAAAGTAAACCAGGCAGGCCTGCCATCCTTATCTCTGTCTGTCTGTCTGTCTGTCTGATCCACTGGAACTGGAGATGGGCCACCATATAGTTGCTGGTAGTTGATCCCAGGTTCTCTGGAAGAGGAGACAATGCTGTTAATTGTTGAGCCCTTTCAGTGGCCCCACCCATTTTTAATTTTTAGAAGTATATGTGATGCTGTGTTTATGTACATCATATTCAGACCATAAGAGGGATTTAGATTCTTTAGAATCTGTCATCCTCTTCTGGAGTGTCTGAAGACGGGTACAGTGTACTTATATCTAATAAATACATAAATAAATAAATAAATAAACATTTTTTAAAAAGTATAAGAAATAAAGAAAGACCAGGCAGTCCTGCCATCTTTATCTCTGTCTCTCTGTCTGTCTGTCTGTCTGATCCACTGAAACTGGAGATGGGCCACCATAAGGTGCTGGTAGTTTATCCCAGGTTCTCTGAAAGAGGAGACAATGCTGTTAATTGTTGAGCCCTCTCAGTGGCCCCACACATCTTTAAATTTTTAGAAGTATATGTGAGGCTGTGTTTATGTACATCATATGCAGACCATAAGAGGGATTTAGATTATCCAGAATCTGACACCCTCTTCTGGAGTGTCTGAAGACAGCTACAGTGTACTTATATCTAATAAATACATAAATAAATATATAAATAAACATTTTTTTAAAAAGGATAAGAAAGAAAGAAAGACCAGGCAGGCCTGCCATCCTTATCACTGTCTGTATGTCTGTCTGTCTGATCCCCTGGAAGTGGAGATGGACCACCATATAGTTGCTGGTAGTTGATCCCAGGTACTCTGGAAGAGGAGACAATGCTGTTAATTGTTGAGCTTTTAGAGTGGCCCCACTCTTCTTTAAATTTTTAGAAATATATGTGAGGCTGTGTTTATGTACATCATATGCAGACCATAAGAGGGATTTAGATTCTCCAGAATCTGACACCCTCTTCTGGAGTGTCTGAACAGCTACAGTGTACTTATATCTAATAAATAAATAAATAAATAAATAAATAAATAAATAAATAAATAAATAAATAAATAAACATTTTTTAAAAAAAAAGGATAAGAAAGAAAGAAAGGCCAGGAAGACTGCCATCCTTATCACTGTCTGTCTGTCTGTCTTCTGATCCCCTGGAACTGGAGATGGACCACCATATAGTTGCTGGTAGTTGATTCCAGGTTCTCTATAAGAGGAGACAATGCTGTTAATTGTTGAGCCCTTTCAGTGGCCCCACACAGCTTTTAATTTTTAGAAGTATATGTTAGGCTGTGTTTATGTACATCATATGCAGACCATAAGAGGGATTTAGATTCTCCAGAATCTGACACCCTTTTCTGGAGTGTCTGAACAGCTACAGTGTACTTATATCTAATAAATTCATAAATAAATAAATAAATAAATAAATAAATAAATAAATAAATAAACATTTTTTAAAAAGTATAAGAAATAAAGAAAGACCAGGCAGGCCTGCCATCCTTATCTCTGTCTCTCTGTCTCTCTGTCTCTCTGTCTGTCTGATCCACTGGAACTGGAGATGGCCCACCATAAGGTGCTGGTAGTTTATCCCAGGTTCTCTGAAAAAGGAGACAATGCTGTTAATTGTTGAGCCCTCTCAGTGGCCCCACACATCTTTAAATTTTTAGAAGTATATGTGAGGCTGTGTTTATGTACATCATATGCAGACCATAAGAGGGATTTAGATTCTCCAGAATCTGACACCCTCTTCTGGAGTGTCTGAAGACAGCTACAGTGTACTTATATCTAAGAAATACATAAATAAATATATAAATAAACATTTTTTAAAAAGGGATAAGAATGAAAGAAAGACCAGACAGGCCTGCCATCCTTAGCACTGTCTGTATGTCTGTCTGTCTGATCCCCTGGAACTGGAGATGGGCCACCATATAGTTGCTGGTAGTCGTTCCCTGGTATTCTGGAAGAGGAGACAATGCTGTTAATTGTTGAGCTTTTAGAGTGACCCCACCCTTCTTTAAATTTTTAGAAGTAAATGTGAGGCTGTGTTTATGTACATCATATGCAGACCATAAGAAAGATTTAGATTCTCAAGAATATGACACCCTCTTCTGGAGTGTCTGAACAGCTACAGTGTACTTATATCTAATAAATACATAAATAAATAAATAAATAAATAAATAAATAAATAAACATTTTTTTAAAAGGATAAGACAGAAAGAAAGACCAGGCAGGCCTGCCATCCATATCTCTGTCTGTCTTTCTGTCTGTCTGTCTGTCTATCTGATCCCTGGGAACTGGAGATGGGCCACGAATAGTTGCCTGTAGTTGATCCCAGGTTCTCTGGAAGAGGAGACAATGCTGTTAATTGTTGAGCCCTTTCAGTGGCGCCACCCATCTTTAAATATTTAGAAGTATATGTGAGGCTGTGTTTATGTACATCATATGCAGACCATAAGAGGGATTTAGATTCTCCAGAATCTGACACCCTCTTCTGGAGTGTCTGAAGACAGCTACAGTGTACTTATATCTAATAAATAAATAGATAAATAAATAAATAAGTAAATAAACATTTTTTAAAAAGGATAAGAAAGAAACAAAGACCAGGCAGGCCTACCATCCATATCTCTGTCTGTCTGTCTGTCTGTCTATCTGATCCCCGGGAAATGGAGATGGACCACCATATATTTGCTGGTAGTTGATCCAAGGTTCTCTGGAAGAGGAGACAATGCTGTTAATTGTTGAGCTCTTTCAGTGGCCCCACACTTCTTTAAATATTTAAAAGTATATGTGAGGCTGTGTTTATGTACATCATATTCAGATTATAAGAGGATTTAGATTCTCCAGAATCTGACACACTATACTGGAGTGTCTGAAGACAGCTACAGTGTACTTATATATAATAAATACATAAATAAATAAATAAATAAATAAATAAATAAATAAATAAATAAATATTTTTGAAAAAGGAAAAGAAAGAAAGTAAGACCAGGCAGGCCTGCCATCCTTATCTCTGTCTGTCTGTCTGTCTGTCTGATCCCCTGGAACTGGAGATGTGCCACCATATAGTAGCTGGTAGGTAATCCAAGGTTCTCTGGAAGAGGAGACAATGCTGTTAATTGTTGAGCCCTTTCAGTGGCCCCACACTTTTTATATATTTAGAAGTATATGTGAGGCTGTGTTTATGTACATCATATTCAGATTATAAGAGGATTTAGATTCTCCAGAGTCTGACACCCTCTTCTGGAGTGTCTGAAGACAGCTACAGTGTACTTATATCTAATAAATACATAAATAAATAAATATATAAATAAACATTTTTTAAAAAAGGATAAGAAAGAAAGAAAGACCAGGCAGGCCTGCCATCCTTATCTCTGTCTGTCTGTCTGTCTGTCTATCTGATCCCCGGGAACTGGAGATGGGCCACCATATAGTTGCTGGTAGTTGATCCAAGGTTCTCTGGAAGAGGAGACAATGCTGTTAATTGTTGAGCCCTTTCAGAGGCCCCACACTTCTTTAAATATTTAGAAGTATATGTGAGGCTGTGTTTATGTATATCATATTCAGATTATAAGAGGATTTAGATTCTCCAGAATCTGACACCCTATACTGGAGTGTCTGAAGACAACTACAGTGTACTTATATATAATAAATACATAAATAAATAAATAAATAAATAAATAAATAAACATTTTTTTAAAAAGGATAAGAAAGAAAGTAAGACCAGGCAGGCCTGCCATCCTTATCTCTGTCTGTCTGTCTGTCTGTCTGTCTGATCCCCTGGAACTGGAGATGGGCTACCATAAAGTTGCTGGTAGTTGATCCCAGGGTTCTGGAAGAGGAGACAATGCTGTTAATTGTTGAGCCCTATCAGAGGCCCTGCTCATCTTTAAATATTTAGAAGTATATGTGAGGCTGTGTTTATGTACATCATATGCAGACCATAAGAGGGATTTAGATTCTCCAGAATCTGACACCCTCTTCTGGAGTGTCTGAAGACAGCTACAGTGTACTTAATTCTAATAAATACATAAATAAATAAATAAATAAACATTTTTTAAAAAGGATAAGAAAGAAAATAAGACCAGGCAGGCCTGCCATCCTTATCTCTGTCTGTCTGTCTGTCTGTCTGCCTGATCCCCTGAACTGGAGATGGGCCACCATATAGTTGCTGGTAGTTGATCCCAGGTTCTCTGGAAGAGGAGACAATGCTGTTAATTGTTGAGCCCTTTCAGTGGCTCCACCCATTTTTAATTTTTAGAAGTATATGTGATGCTGTGTTTATGTACTTCATATTCAGACCATAAGCGGGATTTAGATTCTCTATAATCTGTCACCCTCTTCTGGAGTGTCTGAAGACGGCTACAGTGTACTTATATTTAATAAATACATAAATGAATAAATAAATAAATAAACATTTTTTAAAACGAATAAGAAATAAAGAAAGACCAGGCAGGCCTGCCATCCTTATCTCTGTCTCTCTGTCTGTCTGTCGGTCTGATCCACTGGAACTGGAGATGGGCCACCATAAGGTGCTGGTAGTTTATCCCAGGTTCTCTGAAAGAGGAGACAATGCTGTTAATTGTTGAGCCCTCCCAGTGGCCCCACAAAACTTTAAATTTTTAGAAGTATATGTGAGGCTGTGTTTATGTACATCATATGCAGACCATAAGAGGGATTTAGATTCTCCAGAATCTGACACCCTCTTCTGGAGTGTCTGAAGACAGCTACAGTGTACTTATATCTAATAAATCCATAAATGAATATATAAATAAACATTTTTTTAAAAAGGATAAGAAAGAAAGAAAGACCAGGCTGGCCTGCCATCCTTATCACTGTCTGTATGTCTGTCTGTATGATCCCCTGGAACTGGAGATGGGCCACCATATAGTTGCTGGTAGTTGATCCCAGGTACTCTGTAAGAGGAGACAATGCTGTTAATTGTTTAGCTTTTAGAGTGGCCCCACCCTTCTTTAAATTTTTAGAAGTATATGTGAGGCTGTGTTTATGTACATCATATGCAGACCATAAGAGGGATTTAGATTCTCCAGAATCTGACACCCTCTTCTGGAGTGTCTGAACAGCTACAGTGTACTTATATCTAATAAATAAATAAATAAATAAATAAATAAATAAATAAATAAACAAACATTTTTTTAAAAAAAGGATAAGAAAGTAAGAAAGACCCGGCAGGACTGCCATCCTTATCACTGTCTATCTGTCTGTCTGTCTGATCCCCTGGAACTGGAGATGGGCCACAATATAGTTGCTGGTAGTTGTTCCCAGGTCCTCTGGAAGAGGAGACAATGCTGTTAATTGTTGAGCCCTTTCTGTGGCCCCACCCATCTTTAAATTTTTAGAAGTATATGTGAGGCTGTGTTTATGTACATCATATGCAGACCATAAGAGGGATATAGATTCCCCAGAATCTGACACCCTCTTCTGGAGAGTCTGAAGACAGCTAGAGTGAATTATATCTAATAAGTACATAAATAAATAAATAAATAAATAAATAAATAAATAAATAAATAAATAAATAAATAAACATTTTTTAAAAGGATAAGAAAGAAAGAAAAATCAGGCAGGCCTGCCATACTTATCACTGTCTGTCTGTCTGTCTGTCTGATCCCCTGCAAATTGAGATGGGCCACCATATAGTTGCTGGTAGTTGATCCCACGTTCTCTGGAAGAGGAGACAATGGTGTTAATTGTTGAGCCCTTTCAATGGGCCCACCCAACTTTAAATTTTTAGAAGTATATGTGAGGCTGTGTTTATGTACATCATATGCAGACCATAAGAGGGATTTAGATTATCCAGAATCTGACACCCTCTTCTGGAGTGTCTGAAGACAGCTACAGTGTACTTATATCTAATAAATACATAAATAAATATATAAATAAACATTTTTTTAAAAAGGATAAGAAAGAAAGAAAGACCAGGCAGGCCTGCCATCCTTATCACTGTCTGTATGTCTGTCTGTCTGATCCCCTGGAAGTGGAGATGGACCACCATATAGTTGCTGGTAGTTGATCCCAGGTACTCTGGAAGAGGAGACAATGCTGTTAATTGTTGAGCTTTTAGAGTGGCCCCACTCTTCTTTAAATTTTTAGAAATATATGTGAGGCTGTGTTTATGTACATCATATGCAGACCATAAGAGGGATTTAGATTCTCCAGAATCTGACACCCTCTTCTGGAGTGTCTGAACAGCTACAGTGTACTTATATCTAATAAATAAATAAATAAATAAATAAATAAATAAATAAATAAATAAATAAACATTTTTTAAAAAAAAGGATAAGAAAGAAAGAAAGGCCAGGAAGACTGCCATCCTTATCACTGTCTGTCTGTCTGTCTTCTGATCCCCTGGAACTGGAGATGGACCACCATATAGTTGCTGGTAGTTGATTCCAGGTTCTCTATAAGAGGAGACAATGCTGTTAATTGTTGAGCCCTTTCAGTGGCCCCACACAGCTTTTAATTTTTAGAAGTATATGTTAGGCTGTGTTTATGTACATCATATGCAGACCATAAGAGGGATTTAGATTCTCCAGAATCTGACACCCTTTTCTGGAGTGTCTGAACAGCTACAGTGTACTTATATCTAATAAATTCATAAATAAATAAATAAATAAATAAATAAATAAATAAATAAATAAACATTTTTTAAAAAGTATAAGAAATAAAGAAAGACCAGGCAGGCCTGCCATCCTTATCTCTGTCTCTCTGTCTCTCTGTCTCTCTGTCTGTCTGATCCACTGGAACTGGAGATGGCCCACCATAAGGTGCTGGTAGTTTATCCCAGGTTCTCTGAAAAAGGAGACAATGCTGTTAATTGTTGAGCCCTCTCAGTGGCCCCACACATCTTTAAATTTTTAGAAGTATATGTGAGGCTGTGTTTATGTACATCATATGCAGACCATAAGAGGGATTTAGATTCTCCAGAATCTGACACCCTCTTCTGGAGTGTCTGAAGACAGCTACAGTGTACTTATATCTAAGAAATACATAAATAAATATATAAATAAACATTTTTTAAAAAGGGATAAGAATGAAAGAAAGACCAGACAGGCCTGCCATCCTTAGCACTGTCTGTATGTCTGTCTGTCTGATCCCCTGGAACTGGAGATGGGCCACCATATAGTTGCTGGTAGTCGTTCCCTGGTATTCTGGAAGAGGAGACAATGCTGTTAATTGTTGAGCTTTTAGAGTGACCCCACCCTTCTTTAAATTTTTAGAAGTAAATGTGAGGCTGTGTTTATGTACATCATATGCAGACCATAAGAAACATTTAGATTCTCAAGAATATGACACCCTCTTCTGGAGTGTCTGAACAGCTACAGTGTACTTATATCTAATAAATACATAAATAAATAAATAAATAAATAAATAAATAAATAAATAAACATTTTTTTAAAAGGATAAGACAGAAAGAAAGATCAGGCAGGCCTGCCATCCATATCTCTGTCTGTCTTTCTGTCTGTCTGTCTGTCTATCTGATCCCTGGGAACTGGAGATGGGCCACGAATAGTTGCCTGTAGTTGATCCCAGGTTCTCTGGAAGAGGAGACAATGCTGTTAATTGTTGAGCCCTTTCAGTGGCGCCACCCATCTTTAAATATTTAGAAGTATATGTGAGGCTGTGTTTATGTACATCATATGCAGACCATAAGAGGGATTTAGATTCTCCAGAATCTGACACCCTCTTCTGGAGTGTCTGAAGACAGCTACAGTGTACTTATATCTAATAAATAAATAGATAAATAAATAAATAAGTAAATAAACATTTTTTAAAAAGGATAAGAAAGAAACAAAGACCAGGCAGGCCTACCATCCATATCTCTGTCTGTCTGTCTGTCTGTCTATCTGATCCCCGGGAAATGGAGATGGACCACCATATATTTGCTGGTAGTTGATCCAAGGTTCTCTGGAAGAGGAGACAATGCTGTTAATTGTTGAGCTCTTTCAGTGGCCCCACACTTCTTTAAATATTTAAAAGTATATGTGAGGCTGTGTTTATGTACATCATATTCAGATTATAAGAGGATTTAGATTCTCCAGAATCTGACACACTATACTGGAGTGTCTGAAGACAGCTACAGTGTACTTATATATAATAAATACATAAATAAATAAATAAATAAATAAATAAATAAATAAATAAATAAATAAATATTTTTGAAAAAGGAAAAGAAAGAAAGTAAGACCAGGCAGGCCTGCCATCCTTATCTCTGTCTGTCTGTCTGTCTGTCTGATCCCCTGGAACTGGAGTTGGGCTACCATATAGTAGCTGGTAGGTAATCCAAGGTTCTCTGGAAGAGGAGACAATGCTGTTAATTGTTGAGCCCTTTCAGTGGCCCCACACTTTTTATATATTTAGAAGTATATGTGAGGCTGTGTTTATGTACATCATATTCAGATTATAAGAGGATTTAGATTCTCCAGAGTCTGACACCCTCTTCTGGAGTGTCTGAAGACAGCTACAGTGTACTTATATCTAATAAATACATAAATAAATAAATATATAAATAAACATTTTTTAAAAAAGGATAAGAAAGAAAGAAAGACCAGGCAGGCCTGCCATCCTTATCTCTGTCTGTCTGTCTGTCTGTCTATCTGATCCCCGGGAACTGGAGATGGGCCACCATATAGTTGCTGGTAGTTGATCCAAGGTTCTCTGGAAGAGGAGACAATGCTGTTAATTGTTGAGCCCTTTCAGAGGCCCCACACTTCTTTAAATATTTAGAAGTATATGTGAGGCTGTGTTTATGTATATCATATTCAGATTATAAGAGGATTTAGATTCTCCAGAATCTGACACCCTATACTGGAGTGTCTGAAGACAACTACAGTGTACTTATATATAATAAATACATAAATAAATAAATAAATAAATAAATAAATAAATAAATAAATAAACATTTTTTTAAAAAGGATAAGAAAGAAAGTAAGACCAGGCAGGCCTGCCATCCTTATCTCTGTCTGTCTGTCTGTCTGTCTGTCTGATCCCCTGGAACTGGAGATGGGCTACCATAAAGTTGCTGGTAGTTGATCCCAGGGTTCTGGAAGAGGAGACAATGCTGTTAATTGTTGAGCCCTATCAGAGGCCCTGCTCATCTTTAAATATTTAGAAGTATATGTGAGGCTGTGTTTATGTACATCATATGCAGACCATAAGAGGGATTTAGATTCTCCAGAATCTGACACCCTCTTCTGGAGTGTCTGAAGACAGCTACAGTGTACTTAATTCTAATAAATACATAAATAAATAAATAAATAAACATTTTTTAAAAAGGATAAGAAAGAAAATAAGACCAGGCAGGCCTGCCATCCTTATCTCTGTCTGTCTGTCTGTCTGTCTGCCTGATCCCCTGAACTGGAGATGGGCCACCATATAGTTGCTGGTAGTTGATCCCAGGTTCTCTGGAAGAGGAGACAATGCTGTTAATTGTTGAGCCCTTTCAGTGGCTCCACCCATTTTTAATTTTTAGAAGTATATGTGATGCTGTGTTTATGTACTTCATATTCAGACCATAAGCGGGATTTAGATTCTCTATAATCTGTCACCCTCTTCTGGAGTGTCTGAAGACGGCTACAGTGTACTTATATTTAATAAATACATAAATGAATAAATAAATAAATAAACATTTTTTAAAACGAATAAGAAATAAAGAAAGACCAGGCAGGCCTGCCATCCTTATCTCTGTCTCTCTGTCTGTCTGTCGGTCTGATCCACTGGAACTGGAGATGGGCCACCATAAGGTGCTGGTAGTTTATCCCAGGTTCTCTGAAAGAGGAGACAATGCTGTTAATTGTTGAGCCCTCCCAGTGGCCCCACAAAACTTTAAATTTTTAGAAGTATATGTGAGGCTGTGTTTATGTACATCATATGCAGACCATAAGAGGGATTTAGATTCTCCAGAATCTGACACCCTCTTCTGGAGTGTCTGAAGACAGCTACAGTGTACTTATATCTAATAAATCCATAAATGAATATATAAATAAACATTTTTTTAAAAAGGATAAGAAAGAAAGAAAGACCAGGCTGGCCTGCCATCCTTATCACTGTCTGTATGTCTGTCTGTATGATCCCCTGGAACTGGAGATGGGCCACCATATAGTTGCTGGTAGTTGATCCCAGGTACTCTGTAAGAGGAGACAATGCTGTTAATTGTTTAGCTTTTAGAGTGGCCCCACCCTTCTTTAAATTTTTAGAAGTATATGTGAGGCTGTGTTTATGTACATCATATGCAGACCATAAGAGGGATTTAGATTCTCCAGAATCTGACACCCTCTTCTGGAGTGTCTGAACAGCTACAGTGTACTTATATCTAATAAATAAATAAATAAATAAATAAATAAATAAACAAACATTTTTTTAAAAAAAGGATAAGAAAGTAAGAAAGACCCGGCAGGACTGCCATCCTTATCACTGTCTATCTGTCTGTCTGTCTGATCCCCTGGAACTGGAGATGGGCCACAATATAGTTGCTGGTAGTTGTTCCCAGGTCCTCTGGAAGAGGAGACAATGCTGTTAATTGTTGAGCCCTTTCTGTGGCCCCACCCATCTTTAAATTTTTAGAAGTATATGTGAGGCTGTGTTTATGTACATCATATGCAGACCATAAGAGGGATATAGATTCCCCAGAATCTGACACCCTCTTCTGGAGAGTCTGAAGACAGCTAGAGTGAATTATATCTAATAAGTACATAAATAAATAAATAAATAAATAAATAAATAAATAAACATTTTTTAAAAGGATAAGAAAGAAAGAAAAATCAGGCAGGCCTGCCATACTTATCACTGTCTGTCTGTCTGTCTGTCTGATCCCCTGCAAATTGAGATGGGCCACCATATAGTTGCTGGTAGTTGATCCCACGTTCTCTGGAAGAGGAGAAAATGGTGTTAATTGTTGAGCCCTTTCAATGGGCCCACCCAACTTTAAATTTTTAGAAGTATATGTGAGGCTGTGTTTATGTACATCATATGCAGACCATAAGAGGGATTTAGATTCTCCAGAATATGACACCCTCTTCTAGAGTGTCTGAAGACAACTACAGTGTACTTATATCTAATAAATACATAAATAAATAAATAAATAAACATTTTTTAAAAAGAATAAGAAAGAAAGAAAGACCAGGCAGGCCTGCCACCTTGTCTGTCTGTCTGTCTGTCTGTCTATCTGTCAGATACCCTGGAACTGGATGGGCCACCATATAGTTGCTGGTAGTTGATCCCAGTATCTCTGGAAGAGGAGACAATGCTGTTAGTTGTTGAGCCCTTTCAGTGGCCCCACCCATCTTTAAATTTTTAGAAGTATATGTGAGGCTGTTTTCATGTACATCATATGCAGACCATAAGAGGGATATTGATTCTCCAGAATCTGCACCGTCTTCTGGAGAGTCTGAAGACAGCTACAGTGTACTTATATCTTAAATACATAAATAAATAAATAAATGAATAAATGAATAAATAAATAAATAAATAAATAAACATTTTTTTAAAAGGATAAGAAAGAAAGAAAAATCAGGCAGGCCTGCCATCCTTATCTCTGTCTGTCTGTCTGTCTGTCTTATCCCCTGGAACTTGAGATGGGCCACCATATAGTTGCTGGTAGTTGATCCCACGTTCTCTGGAAGAAGAGACAATGCTGTTAATTGTTGAGCCCTTTCAGTGGGCCCACCCATCTTTAAATTTTTAGAAGTATATGTGAGGCTGTATTTATGTACATCATATGCAGACCATAAGAGGGATTTAGATTCTCCAGAAGATGACACCCTCTTCTAGAGTGTCTGAAGACAGCTACAGTGTACTTATATCTAATAAATACATAAATAAATAAATAAATAAACATTTTTTTAAAAGTATAAGAAAGAAAGAAAGAAAGACAAGGCAGGCCTCCATCCTTATCTCTGTCAGTCTGTCTTTCTGTCTGTCTGATCCCTTGGAACTGGAGATGGGCCACCATATAGTTGCTGTTAGTTGATCCCAGGTTCTCTGGAAGAAGAGTCAATGCTGTTAATTGTTGAGCCCTTTCAGTGGCTCCACCTATCTTTAAATTTGTAGAAGTATATGTTAGGCTGTGTTTATGTACATCATATGCAGACCATAAGAGGGATTTAGATTCTCCAGAATCTGACACCCTCTTCTGGAGTGTCTGAAGACAGCTACAGTGTACTTATATCTAATAAATACATAAATAAATAAATAAATAAATAAATAAATAAATAAATAAACATTTTTTAAAAGGGATAAGAAAGAAAGAAAAACCAGGCAGGCCTGCCCTCCTTATCTCTGTCTGTCTGTCTGTCTGTCTGATCCCCTGGAACTGGAGATGGGCCACCATATAGTTGCTGGTAGTTGATCCCAGGTTCTCTGGAAGAAGAGACAATGCTGTTAATTGTTGAGCCCTTTCAGTGGCCCCACCCATCTAAATTTTTAGAAGTGTATGTGAATCTGTGTTTATGTCCATCATATGCAGACCATAAGAGGGATTTATATTCTCCAGAATCTGACATCCTCTTCTGGAGTGTCTGAAGACAGCTACAGTGTACTTATATCTAATAAATCCATAAATAAATAAATAAACATTTTTAAAAAGTATAAGAAAGAAAGAAAAACCAGGGAGGCCTGCCACCCTTGTCTGTCTGTCTCTTTGTCTGCCTGATCCCCTGGAACTGGAGATGGGCCACCATATAATTGCTGGTAGTTGATCCCAGGTTCTCTGGTAGAGGAGACAATGCTGTTAATTGTTGAGCCCTTTCAGTGGCCCCACACCTCTTTAAATTTTTAGAAGTATATGTGAGGCTGTGTTTATGTACATCATATGCAGACCATAAGAGGGATTTAGATTCTCCAGAATCTGACACCCTCTTCAGGAGTGTATGAAGACAGCTACAGTGTACTTATATATAATAAATACATAAATAAATAAATAAACATTTTTTGAAAAGTATAAGAAAGAAAGAAAGACCATGCAGGCCTTCATCCTTATCTCTGTCTGTCTGTCTGTCTGTCTGATACCCTGGAACTGGAGATGGGCCACCATATAGTTGCTGGTAGTTTATCCAAGGTTCTCTGAACGAGGAGACAATGCTGTTAATTGTTGAGCCCTTTCTGTGGCCCCACCCATCTTTAAATTTTTAGAAGTATATGTAAGGCTGTGCTTATGTACATCATATGCAGACCATAAGAGGGATTTAGATTCTCCAGAATCTGACACCCTCTTCTGGAGTGTCTGAAGATAGCTACAGTGTACTTATATCTAATAAATAAATAAATAAATAAATAAATAAATAAATAAATAAACAAACATTTTTTAAAAAGGATAAGAAAGAAAGAAAGACCAGGCAGGGCTGCCATCCTTATCTTTGTTTGTCTGTCTGTCTCTCTGTTTGTCTGTCTGTCTGATCTCCTGGAACTGGAGATGGGCCACCATTTTGTTGCTGATAGTTGATCCCAGGTCTTCTGAAGAGGAGACAATGCTGTTAATTGTTCAGCCCTTTCAGTGGCCCCACCCATCTTTAAATTTCTAGAAGTAAATGTGATGCTGTGTTTATGTACATCATATTCAGACCCTTAAAGAGTGATTTATATTCTCCAGAATCTGACACCGTCTTTTGGAGTGTCTATGACGGATACAGTGTACTTATATCTAATAAATACATAAATAAAGAAATAAACATTTTTTTAAAAAGAAAAGAAAGAAAGGAAGACCAGGCAGGCCTGCCATCCTTATCTCTGTCTGTCTGTCTGTCTGTCTGATCCTCTGGACCTGGAGATGGGCCACCATAGAGTTGCTTGTAGTTGATCCCAGGTTCTCTGGAAGAGGAGACAATGCTGTTAATTGTTGAGCCCTTTCAGTGGCCCCACCCATCTTTAAATTTTTAGAAGTATATGCGAGGCTGTGTTTATGTACCGAATATGCAGACCATAAGAGGGATTTAGATTTTCCAGAATCTGACACCCTCTTCTGGAGTGTCTGAAGACAGCTACAGTGTACTTATATCTAATAAATTCATAAATAAACAAATGAACATTTTTAAAAAAGGATAATAAGGAAAGAGAGACCAGGCAAGCCTGCCATCCTTGTCTGTCTGTCTGTCTGATCCCCTGGAAATGGAGATGGGCCACCATATAATTGCTGGTAGTTGATCCCAGGTTCTCTGGAAGAGGAGTCAGTGCTGTTAATTGTTGAGCCCTTTCAGTGGCCCTACCCATCTTTAAATTTTTAGAAGTATATGTGAGGCCATGTTCATGTACATCATATGCAGACCATAAGAGGGATATAGATTCTCCAGAATCTGACACCCTCTTCGGGAGTGTTTGAAGACAGCTACAGTGTACTTAAATCTAATAAATACATACTTAAATTAATAAACATTTTTTAAAAAGGATAAGAAAGAATGAAAGACCAAGTAGGCCTGCCATCCTTAACTCTATCTGTCTGTATGTCTGTCTGTCTGTCTGATCCCCTGGAACTGGAGATGGGCCACCATATAGTTGCTGGTAGTTGATCCCAGGTTATCTATAAGAGGAGACAATGATGTTAATTGTTGATCCCTTTCATTGGCCCCACACATGTTTAAATTTTTAGAAGTAAATGTAAGGCTGTGTTTATGTACATCATATGCAGACCGTAAGAGGGATATAGATTCTCAAGAATCTGACACCCTCTTCTGGAGTGTCTGAAGACAGCTACAGTGTACTTATATCTAATAAATACATAAATAAATAAATAAATAAATAAATAAACATTTTTTAAAAGGGATAAGTAAGAAAGAAAAACCAGGCAGGCCTGCCATCCTTGTCTGTCTTTCTCTCTGTCTGTCTGTCTTGCCTAGCCCCTTGAGTAGCCTAGCCTAGTCCCTTGCCTTGACTAGCCCAGCCCCTTGCCTAGCCTAGCCTAGCCCAGCCCTGCCTTGCCTAGCCCTGCCTATCCCTGTCTTTAACCAGGCTGGCCTCGATCTAAAAAACTGACTGCCTCTGCCTCCAGAGTGCTCTCATTAAGACCTCGAGCCACCACTGATTGTTGTGTTTTCTAAGTCTTACATAGGTATGGTCTGTTTCTCAGCTGTGAAACCCTAATTAACACATGTAGTCTGTCCTAGGTCAGCCATAGCTACAGACTGAGGCCTTTTCTAAAACAAAACAAAAGAAAACAAAAAATAGAAATAATAAAATAAATAAATTAAGCAACCACATGATATCTTTTCTTTCTTTCAATGATACTCAGAGCTTGAAGCAGTTCACCCATGAGACCTCAGCTCCGGACATTGAGGCTCTTTCCCTAACAAGTATTATGGCTGAACCTGAGGGGTTCTACTGCTGATTTGGGTCCCCCACTTTAAAAAAATAGTTGTTTTCAAAGGCTGCAGGTTCTTAGCCCTGTTCCTTGTTACAGTTGAGTCACAGCCCTGAAAGTTCAGTGGTAGTTAAAGGCACTGAGAAGGGCTTCCTATAGACATCAAAGACCAAGTCTTTGTTTTTAAAAAGTTAATCTGGATTCCCCCACCCCCTGGCATCCTTAGAATTCCTAGAAAGGAAGGCAGGGACCTGGGCAGAAGGGTGCAAGCCTACTGGTGTTTGTAAGTGGTAACAGAAAGCTTTCTCTTGTTGGTACCCTACCCCAAGTTACACTGTCACTTCTTTTTCCTAGTTGTTGTTTTGTCGGTTTGTATTCTCAACATAGACCCTTTTCCTTCCTAACCTTGGCTGTCCTGAACCTTACTGTCCTTGAACTCAATGATTTGCCTGTCTTGCTGGGATGAAACTGTGAGCTACCATCCAGAAGGAAGCACCCTGCTGAGGTTAGATTGGGGTCTCTTCCATTTTCCTCTATGAACATGCATATGGCAGGCCTGTTCTTTCTTTTTTACTTTTCCTTTTCTTTTTAAAGATTTATTTATTTATTATATTTAAGTATGCTGTAGCTATCTTCAGACAGTCCAGAAGAGGGTGTCAGATTCTGAAGAATCTAAATCATTCTTATTGTCTGCATATGATGTATATAAACACAGCCTCACATAAACTCAAAAAAAAAAAAAAAGAAAGAAAGAAAGATGTGGCTACAGAGAGGGCTCAACAATTAAGAGCATTGTCTCCTCTTCCAGAGAACCTGGGCTCAATTACCAGTATTATATATGGTGGCCCATCTCCAGTTCCAGGGGATCTAATACTCTGTTCTGGAGTCTGTGGGCACAGCATACACATGCAAAACATTCTTACACAATCATTGAGAGAAGAGAGAGAGGGGTTGAGAGAGAGGGGAGGTAATCATACCTCCTGACGAGTTTGAAGACCTGAGCTTCATCACTCACACAAATAAATAAATGCAAAATATTTTTTTATAAATAAACTCTGCCATTGCCCTTTAAAAATTCCTAGAAAACAAGTTTTATAAGCAACAGTTATATTTACTATATCTAAAGGACAGTCATGAGCATATTTAATAAATAGAAAAAGGCCTGTTAGTCTTAGAAATGGAAAAGACAAACCAAGGAAGGTTTGCAATTACATAATGAGGCAGCTCAGCCCAGCTCTAAGGTTGGAAATAAGACTCGAGAATAGGATACACCTGAAGACAGCCAGCCATTGTTTTTTTGTTTTGGAGGCTGAAAGGATACACCTGAAGACAGCCAATGCTGTGTGATGGTGATCTGGTTTTTTTTTTTTAATTTTTAAAAACTTTAACACTTTTTATAAAACTTTTATAAAAACTTTTTCTTTCTTTCTTCCTTTCTTCTTTCCTTTCTTCCTTTCCTCACCCTAGTCCCTACCCTAGCCCTGTCTTTCACCAGGGTGGCCTCGAACTCAGAAACTGACTGCCTCTATCTACAGAGTGCTCTCATTAAGAGCTTGAGCCACCACTGAATGTAGGGTTTTCTAAGATTTACCTTGCTCTTGGTGTCTATTCTCAGCTGTGAAACCCTAATTAACACAAGTAGGCAGTCCTGGGTCAGCCAGAGCTACAGACTGAGGACTTCTCTAAAAACAAATAAAACAAAACAAAACAACAAATAGAAATAATAAAATACAAAAATTAAGCAAACACAGCATAGCTTTTCTCTCTCTAGGTGGTACTCAGAAATTCCAGCAGTTGGCCTGTGACACCTCAGCTCAGTATATGTGAGGCTGTGTTTATGTACATCCTATGCAGACCATAAGAGGGATTTACATTCTCCAGAATCTGACACCCTCCTCTGGAGTGTCTAAAGAAAGCTACAGTGTACTTATATCTAAGAAATACATAAAAAATAAATAAATAAATAAATAAATAAATAAATATTTTTTAAAAAGGATAAGAAAGAAAGAAAGACCAGGTAGGCCTGCCATCCATATCTCTGTCTGTCTGTCTGTCTGTCTGATCCCCTGGAACTGGAGTTGGGCTACCATAAAGTTGCTGGTAGTTGATCCCAGGTTCTCTGGAAGAGGAGACAATGCTGTTAATTGTTGAGCCCTATCAGTGGCTCCACCTATCTTTAAATTTTTAGAAGTATATGTGATGCTGTGTTTATGTACATCATATTCAGACCATAAGAGGGATTTAGATGCTCTAGAATCTGTCACCCTCTTATGGAGTGTCTGAAGACGGCTACAGTGTACTTATATCTAATAAATAAATAAATAAATAAATAAATAAATAAATAAATAAACATTTTTTAAAAAGTATAAGAAAGAAAGTAAGACCAGGCAGGCCTGCCATCCTTATCTCTGTCTCTCTGTCTGTCTGTCTGTCTGTCTGATCCACTGGAACTGGAGATGGGCCACCATAAGGTGCTGGTAGTTTATCCCAGGTTCTCTGAAAGAGGAGACAATGCTGTTAATTGTTGAGCCCTCTCAGTGGCCCCACACATCTTTAAATTTTTAGAAGTATATGTGAGGCTGTGTTTATGTACATCATATGCAGACCATAAGAAGGATTTAGATTCTCCAGAATCTGACACCCTCTTCTGGAGTGTCTGAAGACAGCTACAGTGTACTTATATCTAATAAATACATAAATAAATATATAAATAAACATTTTTTTAAAAAGGATAAGAAAGAAAGAAAGACCAGGCAGGCCTGCCATCCTTATCACTGTCTGTATGTCTGTCTGTCTGATCCCCTGGAACTGGAGCTGGGCCACCATATAGTTGCTGGTAATTGATCCCAGGTACTCTGGAAGAGGAGACAATGCTGTTAATTGTTGAGCTTTTAGAGTGGCCCCACCCTTCTTTAAATTTTTAGAAGTATATGTGAGGCTGTGTTTATGTACATCATATGCAGACCATAAGAGGGATTTAGATTCTCCAGAATCTGACACCCTCTTCTGGAGTGTCTGAACAGCTACAGTGTACTTGTATCTAATAAATACATACATACATACATACATAAATAAAGAAATAAATAAATAAATAAATAAATAAATAAATAAATATTTTTTTAAAAAGGATAAGAAAGAAAGAAAGACCAGGCTGGCCTGCCATCCTTATCCTTGTCTGTCTGTCTGTCTGTCTGATCCCCTGGGAGTGGAAATGGGCCACCATATAGTTGCAGGTAGTTGATCACAGGTTCTCTGTAAGAGGAGACAATGCTGTTAATTGCTGAGCCCTTTCAGTGGCCACCCCCACCTTTATATTTTAAGAAGTAAATGTGAAGCTGTGTTTATGTACATCATATGCAGACCATAAGAGGGATTTAGATTCTCCAGAATCTGACACCTTCTTCTGGAGTGTCTGAAGACGGCTACAGTGTACTTATATCTAATAAAAATATAAATAAATAAATAAACATTTTTTAAAAAGGATAAGAAAGAAAAAAAGACCAGGCAGGCCTGCCATCCTTATCTCTGTCAGACTGTCTGTCTGTCTGATCCCCTGGAACTGGAGATGGGCCACCATATAGTTGCTGGTAGTTGATCCCAGGTACTCTGGAAGAGGAGACAATGCTGTTAATTGTTGAGCTTTTAGAGTGGCCCCACCCTTCTTTAAATTTTTAGAAGTATGTGAGGCTGTGTTTATGTACATCATATGCAGACCATAAGAGGGATTTAGATTCTCCAGAATCTGACACCCTCTTCTGTAGTGTCTGAACAGCTACAGTGTACTTATATCTACTAAATACATGAATAAATAAATAAATAAATAAATAAATAAATAAATAAACAAACATTTTTTTAAAAGGATAAGAAAGAAAGAAAGACCAGGCAGGCCTGCCATCCATATCTCTGCCTGTCTGTCTGTCTGTCTATCTGATCCCCGGGAACTGGAGATGGGCCACCATATAGTTGCTGGTAATTGATCCAAGGTTCTCTGGAAGAGGAGACAATGCTCTTAATTGTTGAGCCCTTTCAGTGGCCCCACACTTCTTTAAATATTTAGAAGTATATGTGAGGCTGTGTTTATGTACATCATATTCAGATTATAAGAGGATTTAGATTCTCCAGAATCTGACACCCTCTACTGGAGTGTCTGAAGACAGCTACAGTGTACTTATATGTAATAAATAAATAAATGAATAAACATTTTTTTAAAAAGGATAAGAAAGAAAGAAAGACCAGGCAGGCCTGCCATCCTTATCTCTGTCTGTCTGTCTGTCTGATCCCCTGGAACTGGAGATGGGCCACCATATAGTTGCTGGTAGTTGATCCAAGGTTCTCTGGAAGAGGAGACAATGCTCTTAATTGTTGAGCCCTTTCAGTGGCCCCACACTTCTTTAAATATTTAGAAGTATATGTGAGGCTGTGTTTATGTACATCATATTCAGATTATAAGAGGATTTAGATTCTCCAGAATCTGACACCCTCTACTGGAGTGTCTGAAGACAGCTACAGTGTACTTATATGTAATAAATAAATAAATAAATAAACATTTTTTAAAAAGGACAAGAAAGAAAGTAAGACCAGGCAGGCCTGCCATCCTTATCTCTGTCTGTCTGTCTGTCTGTATGTCTGATCCCCTGGAACTGGAGATGGGCCACCATATAGTTGCTGGTAGTTGATCCAAGGTTCTCTGGAAGACGAGACAATGCTCTTAATTGTAGAAAACTTTCAGTGGCCCCACACTTCTTTAAATATTTAGAAGTATATGTGAGCTGTGTTTATGTACATCATATTCAGATTATAAGAGGATTTAGATTCTCCAGAATCTGACACCCTCTACTGGAGTGTCTGAAGACAGCTACAGTGTACTTATATGTAATAAATAAATAAATGAATAAACATTTTTTTAAAAAGGATAAGAAAGAAAGAAAGACCAGGCAGGCCTGCCATCCTTATCTCTGTCTGTCTGTCTGTCTGATCCCCTGGAACTGGAGATGGGCCACCATATAGTTGCTGGTAGTTGATCCAAGGTTCTCTGGAAGAGGAGACAATGCTCTTAATTGTTGAGCCCTTTCAGTGGCCCCACACTTCTTTAAATATTTAGAAGTATATGTGAGGCTGTGTTTATGTACATCATATTCAGATTATAAGAGGATTTAGATTCTCCAGAATCTGACACCCTCTACTGGAGTGTCTGAAGACAGCTACAGTGTACTTATATGTAATAAATAAATAAATAAATAAACATTTTTTAAAAAGGACAAGAAAGAAAGTAAGACCAGGCAGGCCTGCCATCCTTATCTCTGTCTGTCTGTCTGTCTGTATGTCTGATCCCCTGGAACTGGAGATGGGCCACCATATAGTTGCTGGTAGTTGATCCAAGGTTCTCTGGAAGAGGAGACAATGCTCTTAATTGTAGAAAACTTTCAGTGGCCCCACACTTCTTTAAATATTTAGAAGTATATGTGAGCTGTGTTTAAGTACATCATATTCAGATTATAAGAGGATTTAGATTCTCCAGAATCTGACACCCTCTACTGGAGTGTCTGAAGACAGCTACAGTGTACTTATATATAATAAATAAATAAATAAATAAATAAATAAATAAATAAACAAACATTTTTTAAAAAGGATAAGAAAGAAAGTAAGACCAGGCAGGCCTGCCATCCTTATTTCTGTCTGTCTGTCTGTCTGTCTGTCTGATCCCCTGGAACTGGAGATGGGCTACCATATAGTTGCTGGTAGTTGATCCCAGGTTCTCTGGAAGAGGAGACAATGCTGTTAATTGTTGAGCCCTATCAGTGGCCCTACCCATCTTTAAATTTTTAGAAGTGTATGTGAGGCTGTGTTTATGTACATCATATGCAGACCAGAAGAGGGATTTAGATTCATCAGAATCTGACACCCTCTTCTGGGGTGTCTGAAGACAGCTACAGTGTACTTATATCAAATAAATACATAAATAAATACAATTTTTTTAAAAAGGATAAGAAAGAAAGAAAGACCAGGCAGGCCTGCCATACTTATCATTGTCTGTCTGTCTGTCTGTCTGATCCCCTGGGAGTGGAGATGGGCCACCATATAGTTGCAGGTAGTTGATCCCAGGTTCTCTGAAAGAGGAGACAATGCTGTTAATTGTTGAGCTTTTAGAGTGGCCCCACCCTTCTTTAAATTTTTAGAAGTATATGTGAGGCTGTGTTTATGTACATCATATGCAGACCATAAGAGGGATTTAGATTCTCCAGAATCTGACACCCTCTTCTGGAGTGTCTGAACAGCTACAGTGTACTTGTATCTAATAAATACATACATACATAAATAAATAAATAAATAAATAAATAAATAAATAAATAAATAAATAAATATTTTTTTAAAAAGGATAAGAAAGAAAGAAAGACCAGGCTGGCCTGCCATCCTTATCCTTGTCTGTCTGTCTGTCTGTCTGATCCCCTGGGAGTGGAAATGGGCCACCATATAGTTGCAGGTAGTTGATCACAGGTTCTCTGTAAGAGGAGACAATGCTGTTAATTGCTGAGCCCTTTCAGTGGCCACCCCCACCTTTATATTTTAAGAAGTAAATGTGAAGCTGTGTTTATGTACATCATATGCAGACCATAAGAGGGATTTAGATTCTCCAGAATCTGACACCTTCTTCTGGAGTGTCTGAAGACGGCTACAGTGTACTTATATCTAATAAAAATATAAATAAATAAATAAACATTTTTTAAAAAGGATAAGAAAGAAAAAAAGACCAGGCAGGCCTGCCATCCTTATCTCTGTCAGACTGTCTGTCTGTCTGATCCCCTGGAACTGGAGATGGGCCACCATATAGTTGCTGGTAGTTGATCCCAGGTACTCTGGAAGAGGAGACAATGCTGTTAATTGTTGAGCTTTTAGAGTGGCCCCACCCTTCTTTAAATTTTTAGAAGTATGTGAGGCTGTGTTTATGTACATCATATGCAGACCATAAGAGGGATTTAGATTCTCCAGAATCTGACACCCTCTTCTGTAGTGTCTGAACAGCTACAGTGTACTTATATCTACTAAATACATGAATAAATAAATAAATAAATAAATAAATAAATAAATAAATAAACATTTTTTAAAAGGATAAGAAAGAAAGAAAGACCAGGCAGGCCTGCCATCCATATCTCTGCCTGTCTGTCTGTCTGTCTATCTGATCCCCGGGAACTGGAGATGGGCCACCATATAGTTGCTGGTAATTGATCCAAGGTTCTCTGGAAGAGGAGACAATGCTCTTAATTGTTGAGCCCTTTCAGTGGCCCCACACTTCTTTAAATATTTAGAAGTATATGTGAGGCTGTGTTTATGTACATCATATTCAGATTATAAGAGGATTTAGATTCTCCAGAATCTGACACCCTCTACTGGAGTGTCTGAAGACAGCTACAGTGTACTTATATGTAATAAATAAATAAATGAATAAACATTTTTTTAAAAAGGATAAGAAAGAAAGAAAGACCAGGCAGGCCTGCCATCCTTATCTCTGTCTGTCTGTCTGTCTGATCCCCTGGAACTGGAGATGGGCCACCATATAGTTGCTGGTAGTTGATCCAAGGTTCTCTGGAAGAGGAGACAATGCTCTTAATTGTTGAGCCCTTTCAGTGGCCCCACACTTCTTTAAATATTTAGAAGTATATGTGAGGCTGTGTTTATGTACATCATATTCAGATTATAAGAGGATTTAGATTCTCCAGAATCTGACACCCTCTACTGGAGTGTCTGAAGACAGCTACAGTGTACTTATATGTAATAAATAAATAAATAAATAAACATTTTTTAAAAAGGACAAGAAAGAAAGTAAGACCAGGCAGGCCTGCCATCCTTATCTCTGTCTGTCTGTCTGTCTGTATGTCTGATCCCCTGGAACTGGAGATGGGCCACCATATAGTTGCTGGTAGTTGATCCAAGGTTCTCTGGAAGACGAGACAATGCTCTTAATTGTAGAAAACTTTCAGTGGCCCCACACTTCTTTAAATATTTAGAAGTATATGTGAGCTGTGTTTATGTACATCATATTCAGATTATAAGAGGATTTAGATTCTCCAGAATCTGACACCCTCTACTGGAGTGTCTGAAGACAGCTACAGTGTACTTATATGTAATAAATAAATAAATGAATAAACATTTTTTTAAAAAGGATAAGAAAGAAAGAAAGACCAGGCAGGCCTGCCATCCTTATCTCTGTCTGTCTGTCTGTCTGATCCCCTGGAACTGGAGATGGGCCACCATATAGTTGCTGGTAGTTGATCCAAGGTTCTCTGGAAGAGGAGACAATGCTCTTAATTGTTGAGCCCTTTCAGTGGCCCCACACTTCTTTAAATATTTAGAAGTATATGTGAGGCTGTGTTTATGTACATCATATTCAGATTATAAGAGGATTTAGATTCTCCAGAATCTGACACCCTCTACTGGAGTGTCTGAAGACAGCTACAGTGTACTTATATGTAATAAATAAATAAATAAATAAACATTTTTTAAAAAGGACAAGAAAGAAAGTAAGACCAGGCAGGCCTGCCATCCTTATCTCTGTCTGTCTGTCTGTCTGTATGTCTGATCCCCTGGAACTGGAGATGGGCCACCATATAGTTGCTGGTAGTTGATCCAAGGTTCTCTGGAAGAGGAGACAATGCTCTTAATTGTAGAAAACTTTCAGTGGCCCCACACTTCTTTAAATATTTAGAAGTATATGTGAGCTGTGTTTAAGTACATCATATTCAGATTATAAGAGGATTTAGATTCTCCAGAATCTGACACCCTCTACTGGAGTGTCTGAAGACAGCTACAGTGTACTTATATATAATAAATAAATAAATAAATAAATAAATAAATAAATAAACAAACATTTTTTAAAAAGGATAAGAAAGAAAGTAAGACCAGGCAGGCCTGCCATCCTTATTTCTGTCTGTCTGTCTGTCTGTCTGTCTGATCCCCTGGAACTGGAGATGGGCTACCATATAGTTGCTGGTAGTTGATCCCAGGTTCTCTGGAAGAGGAGACAATGCTGTTAATTGTTGAGCCCTATCAGTGGCCCTACCCATCTTTAAATTTTTAGAAGTGTATGTGAGGCTGTGTTTATGTACATCATATGCAGACCAGAAGAGGGATTTAGATTCATCAGAATCTGACACCCTCTTCTGGGGTGTCTGAAGACAGCTACAGTGTACTTATATCAAATAAATACATAAATAAATACAATTTTTTTAAAAAGGATAAGAAAGAAAGAAAGACCAGGCAGGCCTGCCATACTTATCATTGTCTGTCTGTCTGTCTGTCTGATCCCCTGGGAGTGGAGATGGGCCACCATATAGTTGCAGGTAGTTGATCCCAGGTTCTCTGAAAGAGGAGACAATGCTGTTAATTGTTGAGCTTTTAGAGTGGCCCCACCCTTCTTTAAATTTTTAGAAGTATATGTGAGGCTGTGTTTATGTACATCATATGCAGACCATAAGAGGGATTTAGATTCTCCAGAATCTGACACCCTCTTCTGGAGTGTCTGAACAGCTACAGTGTACTTGTATCTAATAAATACATACATACATACATACATACATAAATAAATAAATAAATAAATAAATAAATAAATAAATAAATAAATATTTTTTTAAAAAGGATAAGAAAGAAAGAAAGACCAGGCTGGCCTGCCATCCTTATCCTTGTCTGTCTGTCTGTCTGTCTGATCCCCTGGGAGTGGAAATGGGCCACCATATAGTTGCAGGTAGTTGATCACAGGTTCTCTGTAAGAGGAGACAATGCTGTTAATTGCTGAGCCCTTTCAGTGGCCACCCCCACCTTTATATTTTAAGAAGTAAATGTGAAGCTGTGTTTATGTACATCATATGCAGACCATAAGAGGGATTTAGATTCTCCAGAATCTGACACCTTCTTCTGGAGTGTCTGAAGACGGCTACAGTGTACTTATATCTAATAAAAATATAAATAAATAAATAAACATTTTTTAAAAAGGATAAGAAAGAAAAAAAGACCAGGCAGGCCTGCCATCCTTATCTCTGTCAGACTGTCTGTCTGTCTGATCCCCTGGAACTGGAGATGGGCCACCATATAGTTGCTGGTAGTTGATCCCAGGTACTCTGGAAGAGGAGACAATGCTGTTAATTGTTGAGCTTTTAGAGTGGCCCCACCCTTCTTTAAATTTTTAGAAGTATGTGAGGCTGTGTTTATGTACATCATATGCAGACCATAAGAGGGATTTAGATTCTCCAGAATCTGACACCCTCTTCTGTAGTGTCTGAACAGCTACAGTGTACTTATATCTACTAAATACATGAATAAATAAATAAATAAATAAATAAATAAATAAATAAATAAATAAACATTTTTTAAAAGGATAAGAAAGAAAGAAAGACCAGGCAGGCCTGCCATCCATATCTCTGCCTGTCTGTCTGTCTGTCTATCTGATCCCCGGGAACTGGAGATGGGCCACCATATAGTTGCTGGTAATTGATCCAAGGTTCTCTGGAAGAGGAGACAATGCTCTTAATTGTTGAGCCCTTTCAGTGGCCCCACACTTCTTTAAATATTTAGAAGTATATGTGAGGCTGTGTTTATGTACATCATATTCAGATTATAAGAGGATTTAGATTCTCCAGAATCTGACACCCTCTACTGGAGTGTCTGAAGACAGCTACAGTGTACTTATATGTAATAAATAAATAAATGAATAAACATTTTTTTAAAAAGGATAAGAAAGAAAGAAAGACCAGGCAGGCCTGCCATCCTTATCTCTGTCTGTCTGTCTGTCTGATCCCCTGGAACTGGAGATGGGCCACCATATAGTTGCTGGTAGTTGATCCAAGGTTCTCTGGAAGAGGAGACAATGCTCTTAATTGTTGAGCCCTTTCAGTGGCCCCACACTTCTTTAAATATTTAGAAGTATATGTGAGGCTGTGTTTATGTACATCATATTCAGATTATAAGAGGATTTAGATTCTCCAGAATCTGACACCCTCTACTGGAGTGTCTGAAGACAGCTACAGTGTACTTATATGTAATAAATAAATAAGTAAATAAATAAACATTTTTTAAAAAGGACAAGAAAGAAAGTAAGACCAGGCAGGCCTGCCATCCTTATCTCTGTCTGTCTGTCTGTCTGTATGTCTGATCCCCTGGAACTGGAGATGGGCCACCATATAGTTGCTGGTAGTTGATCCAAGGTTCTCTGGAAGAGGAGACAATGCTCTTAATTGTAGAAACCTTTCAGTGGCCCCACACTTCTTTAAATATTTAGAAGTATATGTGAGCTGTGTTTAAGTACATCATATTCAGATTATAAGAGGATTTAGATTCTCCAGAATCTGACACCCTCTACTGGAGTGTCTGAAGACAGCTACAGTGTACTTATATATAATAAATAAATAAATAAATAAATAAATAAATAAATAAATAAACAAACATTTTTTAAAAAGGATAAGAAAGAAAGTAAGACCAGGCAGGCCTGCCATCCTTATTTCTGTCTGTCTGTCTGTCTGTCTGTCTGATCCCCTGGAACTGGAGATGGGCTACCATATAGTTGCTGGTAGTTGATCCCAGGTTCTCTGGAAGAGGAGACAATGCTGTTAATTGTTGAGCCCTATCAGTGGCCCTACCCATCTTTAAATTTTTAGAAGTGTATGTGAGGCTGTGTTTATGTACATCATATGCAGACCAGAAGAGGGATTTAGATTCATCAGAATCTGACACCCTCTTCTGGGGTGTCTGAAGACAGCTACAGTGTACTTATATCAAATAAATACATAAATAAATACAATTTTTTTAAAAAGGATAAGAAAGAAAGAAAGACCAGGCAGGCCTGCCATACTTATCATTGTCTGTCTGTCTGTCTGTCTGATCCCCTGGGAGTGGAGATGGGCCACCATATAGTTGCAGGTAGTTGATCCCAGGTTCTCTGAAAGAGGAGACAATGCTGTTAATTGCTGAGCCCTTTCAGTGCCCCCCCACCTTTAAATTTTAAGAAGTAAACGTGAGCCTGTGTTTATGTACATCATATGCAGACCATAAGAGGGATTTTGATTCTCCAGAATCTGACACCTTCTTCTGGAGTGTCTGAAGACAACTATAGTGTACTTATATCTAATAAATACATATATAAATAAATATAAATAAATACATAAACATTATTTTAAAGGATAAGAAAGAAAGATAGACCAGGCAGGCCTGCCATCCTAATCTCTGTCTGTCTGTCTGTCTGATCCCCTGGAACTGGAGATGGGCCACCTTGTAGTTGCTGGTAGTTGATCCCAGGTTCTCTGGAAGAGGATACAATGCTGTTAATTGTTGAGCCCTTTCAGTGGCCCCACCCATTTTTAATTTTTAGAAGTATATGTGATGCTGTGTTTATGTACATCATATTCAGACCATAAGAGGGATTTAGATGCTCTAGAATCTGTCACCCTCTTATGGAGTGTCTGAAGACGGCTACAGTGTACTTATATCTAATAAATAAATAAATAAATAAATAAATAAATAAATAAACATTTTTTAAAAAGTATAAGAAAGAAAGTAAGACCAGGCAGGCCTGCCATCCTTATCTCTGTCTCTCTGTCTGTCTGTCTGTCTGTCTGATCCACTGGAACTGGAGATGGGCCACCATAAGGTGCTGGTAGTTTATCCCAGGTTCTCTGAAAGAGGAGACAATGCTGTTAATTGTTGAGCCCTCTCAGTGGCCCCACACATCTTTAAATTTTTAGAAGTATATGTGAGGCTGTGTTTATGTACATCATATGCAGACCATAAGAAGGATTTAGATTCTCCAGAATCTGACACCCTCTTCTGGAGTGTCTGAAGACAGCTACAGTGTACTTATATCTAATAAATACATAAATAAATATATAAATAAACATTTTTTTAAAAAGGATAAGAAAGAAAGAAAGACCAGGCAGGCCTGCCATCCTTATCACTGTCTGTATGTCTGTCTGTCTGATCCCCTGGAACTGGAGCTGGGCCACCATATAGTTGCTGGTAATTGATCCCAGGTACTCTGGAAGAGGAGACAATGCTGTTAATTGTTGAGCTTTTAGAGTGGCCCCACCCTTCTTTAAATTTTTAGAAGTATATGTGAGGCTGTGTTTATGTACATCATATGCAGACCATAAGAGGGATTTAGATTCTCCAGAATCTGACACCCTCTTCTGGAGTGTCTGAACAGCTACAGTGTACTTGTATCTAATAAATACATACATACATACATACATACATAAATAAATAAATAAATAAATAAATAAATAAATAAATAAATAAATAAATATTTTTTTAAAAAGGATAAGAAAGAAAGAAAGACCAGGCTGGCCTGCCATCCTTATCCTTGTCTGTCTGTCTGTCTGTCTGATCCCCTGGGAGTGGAAATGGGCCACCATATAGTTGCAGGTAGTTGATCACAGGTTCTCTGTAAGAGGAGACAATGCTGTTAATTGCTGAGCCCTTTCAGTGGCCACCCCCACCTTTATATTTTAAGAAGTAAATGTGAAGCTGTGTTTATGTACATCATATGCAGACCATAAGAGGGATTTAGATTCTCCAGAATCTGACACCTTCTTCTGGAGTGTCTGAAGACGGCTACAGTGTACTTATATCTAATAAAAATATAAATAAATAAATAAACATTTTTTAAAAAGGATAAGAAAGAAAAAAAGACCAGGCAGGCCTGCCATCCTTATCTCTGTCTGTCTGTCTGTCTGTCTGATCCCCTGGAACTGGAGATGGGCCACCATATAGTTGCTGGTAGTTGATCCCAGGTACTCTGGAAGAGGAGACAATGCTGTTAATTGTTGAGCTTTTAGAGTGGCCCCACCCTTCTTTAAATTTTTAGAAGTATGTGAGGCTGTGTTTATGTACATCATATGCAGACCATAAGAGGGATTTAGATTCTCCAGAATCTGACACCCTCTTCTGTAGTGTCTGAACAGCTACAGTGTACTTATATCTACTAAATACATGAATAAATAAATAAATAAATAAATAAATAAATAAATAAATAAATAAACATTTTTTTAAAAGGATAATAAAGAAAGAAAGACCAGGCAGGCCTGCCATCCATATCTCTGCCTGTCTGTCTGTCTGTCTATCTGATCCCCGGGAACTGGAGATGGGCCACCATATAGTTGCTGGTAATTGATCCAAGGTTCTCTGGAAGAGGAGACAATGCTCTTAATTGTTGAGCCCTTTCAGTGGCCCCACACTTCTTTAAATATTTAGAAGTATATGTGAGGCTGTGTTTATGTACATCATATTCAGATTATAAGAGGATTTAGATTCTCCAGAATCTGACACCCTCTACTGGAGTGTCTGAAGACAGCTACAGTGTACTTATATGTAATAAATAAATAAATGAATAAACATTTTTTTAAAAAGGATAAGAAAGAAAGAAAGACCAGGCAGGCCTGCCATCCTTATCTCTGTCTGTCTGTCTGTCTGATCCCCTGGAACTGGAGATGGGCCACCATATAGTTGCTGGTAGTTGATCCAAGGTTCTCTGGAAGAGGAGACAATGCTCTTAATTGTAGAGCCCTTTCAGTGGCCCCACACTTCTTTAAATATTTAGAAGTATATGTGAGCTGTGTTTAAGTACATCATATTCAGATTATAAGAGGATTTAGATTCTCCAGAATCTGACACCCTCTACTGGAGTGTCTGAAGACAGCTACAGTGTACTTATATATAATAAATAAATAAATAAATAAATAAATAAATAAACAAACATTTTTTAAAAAGGATAAGAAAGAAAGTAAGACCAGGCAGGCCTGCCATCCTTATTTCTGTCTGTCTGTCTGTCTGTCTGATCCTCTGGAACTGGAGATGGGCTACCATATAGTTGCTGGTAGTTGATCCCAGGTTCTCTGGAAGAGGAGACAATGCTGTTAATTGTTGAGCCCTATCAGTGGCCCTACCCATCTTTAAATTTTTAGAAGAGTATGTGAGGCTGTGTTTATGTACATCATATGCAGACCAGAAGAGGGATTTAGATTCATCAGAATCTGACACCCTCTTCTGGGGTGTCTGAAGACAGCTACAGTGTACTTATATCAAATAAATACATAAATAAATACAATTTTTTTAAAAAGGATAAGAAAGAAAGAAAGACCAGGCAGGCCTGCCATACTTATCATTGTCTGTCTGTCTGTCTGTCTGATCCCCTGGGAGTGGAGATGGGCCACCATATAGTTGCAGGTAGTTGATCCCAGGTTCTCTGAAAGAGGAGACAATGCTGTTAATTGCTGAGCCCTTTCAGTGCCCCCCCACCTTTAAATTTTAAGAAGTAAACGTGAGCCTGTGTTTATGTACATCATATGCAGACCATAAGAGGGATTTTGATTCTCCAGAATCTGACACCTTCTTCTGGAGTGTCTGAAGACAACTATAGTGTACTTATATCTAATAAATACATATATAAATAAATATAAATAAATACATAAACATTATTTTAAAGGATAAGAAAGAAAGATAGACCAGGCAGGCCTGCCATCCTAATCTCTGTCTGTCTGTCTGTCTGATCCCCTGGAACTGGAGATGGGCCACCTTGTAGTTGCTGGTAGTTGATCCCAGGTTCTCTGGAAGAGGATACAATGCTGTTAATTGTTGAGCCCTTTCAGTGGCCCCACCCATTTTTAATTTTTAGAAGTATATGTGATGCTGTGTTTATGTACATCATATTCAGACCATAAGAGGGATTTAGATGCTCTAGAATCTGTCACCCTCTTATGGAGTGTCTGAAGACGGCTACAGTGTACTTATATGTAATAAATACATAAATAAATAAATAAATAAATAAATAAATAAATAAACATTTTTTAAAAAGTATAAGAAAGAAAGTAAGACCAGGCAGGCCTGCCATCCTTATCTCTGTCTCTCTGTCTTTCTGTCTGTCTGTCTGATCCACTGGAACTGGAGATGGGCCACCATAAGGTGCTGGTAGTTTATCCCAGGTTCTCTGAAAGAGGAGACAATGCTGTTAATTGTTGAGCCCTCTCAGTGGCCCCACACATCTTTAAATTTTTAGAAGTATATGTGAGGCTGTGTTTATGTACATCATATGCAGACCATAAGAAGGATTTAGATTCTCCAGAATCTGACACCCTCTTCTGGAGTGTCTGAAGACAGCTACAGTGTACTTATATCTAATAAATACATAAATAAATATATAAATAAACATTTTTTTAAAAAGGATAAGAAAGAAAGAAAGACCAGGCAGGCCTGCCATCCTTATCACTGTCTGTATGTCTGTCTGTCTGATCCCCTGGAACTGGAGCTGGGCCACCATATAGTTGCTGGTAATTGATCCCAGGTACTCTGGAAGAGGAGACAATGCTGTTAATTGTTGAGCTTTTAGAGTGGCCCCACCCTTCTTTAAATTTTTAGAAGTATATGTGAGGCTGTGTTTATGTACATCATATGCAGACCATAAGAGGGATTTAGATTCTCCAGAATCTGACACCCTCTTCTGGAGTGTCTGAACAGCTACAGTGTACTTGTATCTAATAAATACATACATACATACATAAATAAATAAATAAATAAATAAATAAATATTTTTTTAAAAAGGATAAGAAAGAAAGAAAGACCAGGCTGGCCTGCCATCCTTATCCTTGTCTGTCTGTCTGTCTGTCTGATCCCCTGGGAGTGGAAATGGGCCACCATATAGTTGCAGGTAGTTGATCACAGGTTCTCTGTAAGAGGAGACAATGCTGTTAATTGCTGAGCCCTTTCAGTGGCCACCCCCACCTTTATATTTTAAGAAGTAAATGTGAAGCTGTGTTTATGTACATCATATGCAGACCATAAGAGGGATTTAGATTCTCCAGAATCTGACACCTTCTTCTGGAGTGTCTGAAGACGGCTACAGTGTACTTATATCTAATAAAAATATAAATAAATAAATAAACATTTTTTTGAAAAGGATAAGAAAGAAAAAAAGACCAGGCAGGCCTGCCATCCTTATCTCTGTCAGACTGTCTGTCTGTCTGATCCCCTGGAACTGGAGATGGGCCACCATATAGTTGCTGGTAGTTGATCCCAGGTACTCTGGAAGAGGAGACAATGCTGTTAATTGTTGAGCTTTTAGAGTGGCCCCACCCTTCTTTAAATTTTTAGAAGTATGTGAGGCTGTGTTTATGTACATCATATGCAGACCATAAGAGGGATTTAGATTCTCCAGAATCTGACACCCTCTTCTGTAGTGTCTGAACAGCTACAGTGTACTTATATCTACTAAATACATGAATAAATAAATAAATAAATAAATAAATAAATAAATAAATAAACATTTTTTTAAAAGGATAAGAAAGAAAGAAAGACCAGGCAGGCCTGCCATCCATATCTCTGCCTGTCTGTCTGTCTGTCTATCTGATCCCCGGGAACTGGAGATGGGCCACCATATAGTTGCTGGTAATTGATCCAAGATTCTCTGGAAGAGGAGACAATGCTCTTAATTGTTGAGCCCTTTCAGTGGCCCCACACTTCTTTAAATATTTAGAAGTATATGTGAGGCTGTGTTTATGTACATCATATTCAGATTATAAGAGGATTTAGATTCTCCAGAATCTGACACCCTCTACTGGAGTGTCTGAAGACAGCTACAGTGTACTTATATGTAATAAATAAATAAATGAATAAACATTTTTTTAAAAAGGATAAGAAAGAAAGAAAGACCAGGCAGGCCTGCCATCCTTATCTCTGTCTGTCTGTCTGTCTGATCCCCTGGAACTGGAGATGGGCCACCATATAGTTGCTGGTAGTTGATCCAAGGTTCTCTGGAAGAGGAGACAATGCTCTTAATTGTAGAGCCCTTTCAGTGGCCCCACACTTCTTTAAATATTTAGAAGTATATGTGAGCTGTGTTTAAGTACATCATATTCAGATTATAAGAGGATTTAGATTCTCCAGAATCTGACACCCTCTACTGGAGTGTCTGAAGACAGCTACAGTGTACTTATATATAATAAATAAATAAATAAATAAATAAATAAATAAATAAATAAATAAATAAACATTTTTTAAAAAGGATAAGAAAGAAAGTAAGACCAGGCAGGCCTGCCATCCTTATCTCTGTCTGTCTGTCTGTCTGTCTGATCCCCTGGAACTGGAGATGGGCCACCATATAGTTGCTGGTAGTTGATCCAAAGTTCTCTGGAAGAGGAGACAATGCTCTTAATTGTTGAGCCCTTTCAGTGGCCCCACCCATTTTTAATTTTTAGAAGTATATGTGATGCTGTGTTTATGTACATCATATTCAGACCATAAGAGGGATTTAGATGCTCTAGAATCTGTCACCCTCTTATGGAGTGTCTGAAGACGGCTACAGTGTACTTATATCTAATAAATACATAAATAAATAAAAAATAAATAAATAAACATTTTTTAAATAGTATAAGAAAGAAAGTAAGACCAGGCAGGCCTGTCATCCTTATCTCTGTCTCTCTGTCTGTCTGTCTGTCTGATCCACTGGAACTGGAGATGGGCCACCATAAGGTGCTGGTAGTTTATCCCAGGTTCTCTGAAAGAGGAGACAATGCTGTTAATTGTTGAGCTCTCTCAGTGGCCCCACACATCTTTAAATTCTTAGAAGTATATGTGAGTCTGTGTTTATGTACATCATATGCAGACCATAAGAGGGATTTAGATTCTCCAGAATATGACACCCTCTTCTGGAGTGTCTGAAGACAGCTACAGTGTAATTATATCTAATAAATACATGAATAAATATATAAATAAACACTTTTTATAAAGTATAAGAAAGAAAGAAAGACCAGGCAGGCCTGCCATCCTTATCACTGTCTGTATGTCTGTCTGTCTGATCCCCTGGAACTGGAGATGTGCCACCATATAGTTGCTGGTAGTTGATCCCAGGTACTCTGGAAGAGGAGACAATGCTGTTAATTGTTGAGCTTTTAGAGTGGCCCCACCCTTCTTTAAATTTTTAGAAGTATATGTGAGGCTGTGTTTATGTACATCATATGCAGATCATAAGAGGGATTTAGATTCTCCAGAATCTGACACCCTCTTCTGGAGTGTCTGAACAGCTACAGTGTACGTATATCTAATAAATAAATAAATAAATAAATAAATAAATAAATAAATAAATAAATAAATAATAAATAAATATTTTTTTAAAAAGGGTAAGAAAGAAAGAAAGACCAGGCTGGCCTGCCATCCTTATCCTTGTCTGTCTGTCTGTCTGTCTGATCCCCTGGGAGTGGAGATGGGCCACCATATAGTTGCAGGTAGTTGATCCCAGGTTCTCTGTAAGAGGAGACAATGCTGTTAATTGCTGAGCCCTTTCAGTGGCACCCCCACCTTTATATTTTAAGAAGTAAATGTGAGGCTGTGTTTATGTACATCATATGCAGACCATAAGAGGGATTTAGATTCTCCAGAATCTGACACCTTCTTCTGGAGTGTCTGAAGACGGCTACAGTGTACTTATATCTAATAAAAATATAAATAAATAAATAAACATTTTTTTAAAAAGGATAAGAAAGAAAGAAAGACCAGGCAGGCCTGCCATCCTTATCTCTGACAGTCTGTCTGTCTGTCTGATCCCCTGGAACTGGAGATGGGCCACCATATAGTTGCTGGTAGTTGATCCCAGGTACTCTGGAAGAGGAGACAATGCTGTTAATTGTTGAGCTTTTAGAGTGGCCCCACCCTTCTTTAAATTTTTAGAAGTATATGTGAGGCTGTGTTTATGTACATCATATGCAGACCATAAGAGGGATTTAGATTCTCCAGAATCTGACACCCTCTTCTGTAGTGTCTGAACAGCTACAGTGTACTTATATCTACTAAATACATAAATAAATAAATAAATAAATAAATAAATAAATAAATAAATAAATAAATAAATAAACATTTTTTTAAAAGGATAAGAAAGAAAGAAAGACCAGGCAGGCCTGCCATCCATATCTCTGCCTGTCTGTCTGTCTGTCTATCTGATCCCCGGGAACTGGAGATGGGCCACCATATAGTTGCTGGTAGTTGATCCAAGGTTCTCTGGAAGAGGAGACAATGCTCTTAATTGTTGAGCCCTTTCAGTGGCCCCACACTTCTTTAAATATTTAGAAGTATATGTGAGGCTGTGTTTATGTACATCATATTCAGATTATAAGAGGATTTAGATTCTCCAGAATCTGACACCCTCTACTGGAGTGTCTGAAGACAGCTACAGTGTACTTATATGTAATAAATAAATAAATAAATAAACATTTTTTAAAAAGGACAAGAAAGAAAGTAAGACCAGGCAGGCCTGCCATCCTTATCTCTGTCTGTCTGTCTGTCTGTATGTCTGATCCCCTGGAACTGGAGATGGGCCACCATATAGTTGCTGGTAGTTGATCCAAGGTTCTCTGGAAGAGGAGACAATGCTCTTAATTGTAGAAACCTTTCAGTGGCCCCACACTTCTTTAAATATTTAGAAGTATATATGAGCTGTGTTTAAGTACATCATATTCAGATTATAAGAGGATTTAGATTCTCCAGAATCTGACACCCTCTACTGGAGTGTCTGAAGACAGCTACAGTGTACTTATATATAATAAATAAATAAATAAATAAATAAATAAATAAATAAACAAACATTTTTTAAAAAGGATAAGAAAGAAAGTAAGACCAGGCAGGCCTGCCATCCTTATTTCTGTCTGTCTGTCTGTCTGTCTGTCTGATCCCCTGGAACTGGAGATGGGCTACCATATAGTTGCTGGTAGTTGATCCCAGGTTCTCTGGAAGAGGAGACAATGCTGTTAATTGTTGAGCCCTATCAGTGGCCCTACCCATCTTTAAATTTTTAGAAGTGTATGTGAGGCTGTGTTTATGTACATCATATGCAGACCAGAAGAGGGATTTAGATTCATCAGAATCTGACACCCTCTTCTGGGGTGTCTGAAGACAGCTACAGTGTACTTATATCTAATAAATACATAAATAAATAAATAAACAAACATTATTTTAAAAGGATAAGAAAGAAAGAAAGACCAGACAGGCCTGCCATCCTTATCTCTGTCTGTCTGTCTGTCTGTCTGATCCCCTGGAACTGGAGATGGGCCACCTTGTAGTTGCTGGTAGTTGATCCCAAGTTCTCTGGAAGAGGAGACAATGCTGTTAATTGTTGAGCCCTTTCAGTGGCCCCACCCATTTTTAATTTTTAGAAGTATATGTGATGCTGTGTTTATGTACATCATATTCAGAACATAAGAGGGATTTAGATTCTCTAGAATCTGTCACCCTCTTCTGGAGCGTCTGAAGACGGCTACAGTGTACTTATATCTAATAAATACATAAATAAATAAATAAATAAATAAATAAACATTTTTTAAAAAGTATAAGAAATAAAGAAAGACCAGGCAGGCCTGCCATCCTTATCTCTGTCTCTGTCTGTCTGTCTGTCTGATCCACTGGAACTGGAGATGGGCCACCATAATGTGCTGGTAGTTTATCCCAGGTTCTCTGAAAGAGGAGACAATGCTGTTAATTGTTGAGCCCTCTCAGTGGCCCCTCACATCTTTAAATTTTTAGAAGTATATGTGAGGCTGTGTTTATGTACATAATATACAGACCATAAGAGGGATTTAGATTCTCCAGAATCTGAGACCCTCTTCTGGAGTGTCTGAAGACAGCTACAGTGTACTTATATCTAATAAATACATAAATAAATATGTAAATAAACATTTTTTTAAAAAGGATAAGAAAGAAAGAAATACCAGGCAGGCCTGCCATCCTTATCACTGTCTGTATGTCTGTCTGTCTGATCCTCTGGAACTGGATATGGGCCATCATACAGTTGCTGGTAGTTGATCCCAGGTACTCTGGAAGAGGAGACAATGCTGTTAATTGTTGAGCTTTTAGAGTGGCCCCACCCTTCTTTAAATTTTTAGAAGTATATGTGAGGCTGTGTTTATGTACATCATATGCAGACCATAAGAGGGATTTAGATTCTCCAGAATCTGACACACTCTTCTGGAGTGTCTGAACAGCTACAGTGTACTTATATCTAATAAATAAATAAATAAATAAATAAATAAATAAATAAATAAATAAACAAACATTTTTTTTAAAAAAGGATAAGAAAGAAAGAAAGACCAGGCAGGCCTGCCATCCTTATCACTGTCTGTCTGTCTGTCTGTCTGATCCTCTGGAACTGGAGATGGACCACCATATAGTTGCTGGTAGTTGATCCCAGGTTCTCTATAAGAGGAGACAATGCTGTTAATTGTTGAGCCCACTCAGTGGCCGCACACATCTTTTAATTTTTAGAAGTATATGTTCGGCTGTGTTTATGTACATCTTATGCAGACCATAAGAGGGATTTAGATTCTCCAGAATCTGACACCCTCTTCTGGAGTGTCTGAATAGCTACAGAGTACTTATATCTAATAAATACATAAATAAATAAATAAATAAATAAATAAATAAATAAATAAATAAATAAACAAATAAACATTTTTTAAAAGGATAAGAAAGAAAGTAAATCCAGGCAGGCCTGCCATCCTTATCTCTGTCTCTCTGTCTGTCTGTCTGTCTGATCCACTGGAACTGGAGATGGTCCACCATAAGGTGCTGGTAGTTTATCCCAGGTTCTCTGAAAGAGGAGACAATGCTATTAATAGTTGAGCCCTCTCAGTGGCCCCACACATCTTTAAATTTTTAGAAGTATATGTGAGGCTGTGTTTATGTACATCATATGCAGACCATAAGAGGGATTTAGATTCTCCAGAATCTGGCACCCTCTTCTGGAGTGTCTGAAGACAGCTACAGTGTACTTATATCTAATAAATACATAAATAAATATATAAATAAACATTTTTTTAAAAAGGATAAAAAAGAAAGAAAGACCAGGCAGGCCTGCCATCCTTATCACTGTCTGTATGTCTGTCTGTATGATCCCCTGGAACTGAAGATGGGCCACCATATAGTTGCTGGTAGTTGATCCCAGGTCCTCTGGAAGAGGAGACAATGCTGTTAATTGTTGAGCTTTTAGAGTGGCCCCACCCTTCTTTAAATTTTTAGAAGTATATGTGAGGCTGTGTTTATGTACATCATATGCAGACCATAAGAGGGATTTAGATTCTCCAGAATCTGACACCCTCTTCTGGAGTGTCTGAACAGCTACAGTGTACTTATATCTACTAAATAAATAAATAAATAAATAAATAAACATTTTTTAAAAAGGATAAGACAGAAAGAAAAAACAGGCAGGCCTGCTATCCATATCTCTGTCTGTCTGTCTGTCTGTCTATCTGATCCCTGGGAACTGGAGATGTGCCACGAATAGTTGCTGGTAGTTGATCCCAGGTTCTCTCGAAGAGGAGACAATGTTGTTAATTGTTGAGCCCTTTCAGTGGCGCAACCCATCTTTAAATATTTAAAGTATATGTGAGGCTGTGTTTATGTACATCATATGAAGACCATAAGAGGGATTTAGATTCTCCAGAATCTGACACCCACTTCTGGAGTGTCTGAAGACAGCTACAGTGTACTTATATCTAATAAATAAATAGATAAATAAATGAATAAATAAATAAATAAATTAAAATTTTTAAAAAGGATAAGAAAGAAAGAAAGACCAGGCAGGCCTGCCATCCATATCTCTGTCTGTCTGTCTGTCTGTATATCTGATCCCCGGGAACTGGAGATGGGCCACCATATAGTTGCTGGTAGTTGATCCAATGTTCTCTGGGAGAGGAGCCAATGCTGTTAATTGTTGAGCCCTTTCAGTGGCCCCACACTTCTTTAAATATTTAGAAGTATATGTGAGGCTGTGTTTATGTACATCATATTCTGATTATAAGAGGATTTAGATTCTCCAGAAACTGACACCCTATACTGGAGTGTCTGAAGACAGCTACAGTGTACTTATATGTAATAAATACATAAATAAATAAATAAATAAATAAATAAATAAATAAATATAAATAAATAAACATTTTTTAAAAATGATAAGAAAGAAAGTAAGACCAGGCAGGCCTGCCATCCTTATCTCTGTCTGTCTGTCTGTCTGTCTGATCCCCTGGAACTGGAGATGGGCCACCATATAGTTGCTGGTAGTTGATCCAATGTTCTCTGGATGAGGAGCCAGTGCTGTTAATTGTTGAGCCCTTTCAGTGGCCCCACACTTCTTTAATATTTAGAAGTATATGTGAGGCTGTGTTTATGTACATCATATTCAGATTATAAGAGGATTTAGATTCTCCAGAATCTGACACCCTCTACTGGAGTGACTGAAGACAGCTACAGTGTACTTATATATAATAAATACATAAATAAATAAATAAATAAATAAATAAATAAACATTTTTTAAAAAGGATAAGAAAGAAAATAAGACCAGGTAGGCCTGCCATCCTTATCTCTGTTGGTCTGTCTGTCTGTCTGTCTGATCCCCTGGAACTGGAGTTGGGCTACCATAAAGTTGTTGGTAGTTGATCCCAGGTTCTCTGGAAGAGGAGACAATGCTGTTAATTGTTGAGCCCTATCAGTAGCCCTACCCATCTTTAAATATTTAGAAGTATATGTGATGCTGTGTTTATGTACATCATATGCAGACCATAAGAGGGATTTAGATTCTCCAGAATCTGACACACTCTTCTGGAGTGTCTGAAGACAGCTACAGTGTACTTATATCTAATAAATAAATAGATAAATAAATAAATAAAAAATAAACATTTTTTAAAAAGGATAAGAAAGAAAGAAAGACCAGGCAGGCCTGCCATCCATATCTCTGCCTGTCTGTCTGTCTGTCTATCTGATCCCCGGGAACTGGAGTTGGGCCACCATATAGATGCTGGTAGTTGATCCAAGGTTCTCTGGAAGAGGAGACAATGCTCTTAATTGTTGAGCCCTTTCAGTGGCCCCACACTTCTTTAAATATTTAGAAGTATATGTGAGGCTGTGTTTATGTACATCATATTCAGATTATAAGAGGATTTAGATTCTCCAGAATCTGACACCCTCTACTGGAGTGTCTGAATACAGCTACAGTGTACTTATATATAATAAATACATAAATAAATAAATAAATAAATAAATAAATAAACATTTTTTAAAAAGGATAAGAAAGAAAGTAAGACCAGGCAGGCCTGCCATCCTTACCTCTGTCTGTCTGTCTGTCTGTCTGATCCCCTGGAACTGGAGATGGGCTACCATATAGTTGCTGGTAGTTGATCCCAGGATCTCTGGAAGAGGAGACAATGCTGTTAATTGTTGAGCCTTATCAGTGGCCCTACCCATCTTTAAATTTTTAGAATTGTATGTGAGGCTGTGTTTATGTACATCATATGCAGACCAGAAGAGGGATTTAGATTCATCAGAATCTGACACCCTCTTCTGGAGTGTCTGAAGACAGCTACAGTGTACTTATATCTAATAAATAAATAAATAAATAAATAAATAAATAAATAAATAAATAAATAAACATTATTTAAACCGGATAAGAAAAAAAGAAAGACCAGGCAGGCCTACCATCCTTATCTCTGTCTGTCTCTCTGTCTGTCGTTCTGATCCCCTGGAACTAGAGATGGGCCACCATATAGGTGCTGGTAGTTGATCCCAGGACCTCTGGAAGAGGAGACAATGCTGTTAATTGTTGAGCGCTTTCAGTGGCCCCACCCATCGTTACATTTTTAGTAGTATATGTGAGGCTGTGTTTATGTACATCATATGCAGACCTTAATAGGGATTTAGATTCTCCAGAATCTGACACCCTCTTCTGGAGTGTCTGAAGACAGCTACAGTGTACTTATATCTAATAAATACATAAATAAATAAAAATTTTTTAAAAAGGATAAGAAAGAAAGAAAGACCATGCAGGCCTGCCATCCTTATCCTTGTCTGTCTGTCTGATCCCCTGGGAGTGGAGATGGGCCACCATATAGTTGCAGGTAGTTGATCCCAGGATCTCTTAAGAGGAGACAATGCTGTTAATTGCTGAGCCTTTTCAATGGCCCCCCCACCTTTAAATTTTAAGAAGTAAATGTGAGGCTGTGTTTATGTACATCATATGCAGACCATAAGAGGGATTTAGATTCTCCAGAATCTGACACCTTCTTCTGGAGTGTCTGAAGACGGCTACAGTGTACTTATATCTAATAAACAAATAAATAAATAAACATTTTTTAAAAAGGATAAGAAAGAAAGAAAGACCAGGCAGGCCTGCCATCCTTATTTCTGTCAGTCTGTCTGTCTGTCAGTCTGTCTGATCCCGTGGAACTGGAGATGGGCCACCATATAGTTGCTGTTAGTTGATCCCAGGTTCTCTGGAAGAGGAGACAATGCTGTTAATTGTTGAGCCCTTACAGTGGCTCCACCTATCTTTAAATTTTTAGAAGTATATGTTAGGCTGTGTTTATGTACATCATATGCAGACCATAAGAGGGATTTAGATTCTACAGAATCTGACACCCTCTTCTGGAGTGTCTGAAGACAACTACAGTGTACTTATATCTAATAAATAAATAAATAAATAAATAAATAAATAAATAAACATTATTTTAAAAGGATAAGAAATAAAGAAAGACCAGGCAGGCCTGCCATCCTTATCTCTGTCTGTCTGTCTGTCTGTCTGATCCCCTGGAACTGGAGATGGGCCACTTTGTAGGTGCTGGTAGTTGATCCCAGGTTCTCTGGAAGAGGAGACAATGCTGTTAATTGTTGAGCCCTTTCAGTGGCCCCACCCATTTTTAATTTTTAGAAGTATATGTGATGCTGTGTTTATGTACATCATATTCAGACCATAAGAGGGATTTAGATTGTCTAGAATCTGTCACCCACTGCTGGAGTGTCTGAATACGGCTACAGTGTACTTATATCTAATAAATACATACATAAATAAAAAAATAAATAAATAAATAAATAAATAAACATTTTTTAAAAAGTATAAGAAATAAAAAAGACCAGGCAGGCCTGCCATCCTTATCTCTGTCTCTCTGTCTGTCTGTCTGTCTGTCTGATCCACTGGAACTGGAGATGGGCCACCATAAGGTGCTGGTAGTTTATCCCAGGTTCTCTGAAAGAGGAGACAATGCTGTTAATTGTTGAGCACTCTCAGTGGCCCCACACATCTTTAAATTTTTAGAAGTATATGTGAGGCTGTGTTTATGTACATCATATGCAGACCATAAGAGGGATTTAGATTCTCCAGAATCTGACACCCTCTTCTGGCGTGTCTGAAGACAGCTACAGTGTACTTATATCTAATAAATACATAAATAAATATATAAATAAATATTTTTTTAAAAAGTATAAGAAAGAAAGAAAGACCATGCAGGCCTGCCATCCTTATCTCTGTCTGTCTGTCTGTCTGATCCTCTGGAACTGGAGATGGGCCACCATAGAGTTGCTTGTAGTTGATCCCAGGTTCTCTGGAAAAGGAGACAATGCTGTTAATTGTTGAGCCCTTTCAGTGGCCCCACCCATTTTTAAATTTTTAGAAGTATATGCGAGGCTGTGTTTATGTACCGAATATGCAGACCATAAGAGGGATTTAGATTCTCCAGAATCTGACACCCTCTTCTGGAGTGTCTGAAGACAGCTACCGTGTACTTATATCTAATAAATTCATAAATAAACAAATAAACATTTTTAAAAAAGGATAATAAAGAAAGAGAGACCAGGCAGGCCTGCTATCCTTGTCTGTCTGTCTGTCTGTCTGATCCCCTGCAACTGGAGATGGGCCACCATATAATTGCTGGTAGTTGATCCCAGGTTCTCTGGAAGAGGAGTAAGTGCTGTTAATGGTTGAGTCTTTTCAGTGGCCCCACCTATTTATAATTTTTAGAAGAATATGTGAGGCTGTGTTTATGTACATCATATTCAGACCATAAGAGGGATTTAGATTCTCTAGAATCTGACACCCTCTTCTGGAGTGTCTGAAGACGGCTACAGTGTACTTATATCTAATAAATACATAAATAAATAAATAAATAAATAAATAAACATTTTTTAAAAAGTATAAGAAATAAAGAAAGACCAGGCAGGCCTGCCATCCATATCTCTGTCTCTCTGTCTGTCTGTCAGTCTTATCCCCTGGAACTGGAGATGGGCCACCATAAGGTGCTGGTAGTTTATCCCAGGTTCTCTGAAAGAGGAGACAATGCTGTTAATTGTTGAGCCCTCTCAGTGGCCCCACCCATCTTTAAATTTTTAGAAGTATATGCAAGGCTGTGTTTATGTACCGAATATTCAGACCATAAGAGGGATTTAGATTCTCCAAAATCTGACACCCTCTTCTGGAGTGTCTGAAGACAGCTACAGTGTACATATATCTAATAAATACATGAATAAATATATAAATAAACATTTTTTTAAAAGGGATAATAAAGAAAGAAAGACCAGGCAGGCCTGCCATCCTTATCACTGTCTGTATGTCTGTCTGTCTGGTCCCCTGGAACTGGAGATGGGCCACCATATAGTTGCTGGTAGTTGATCCCAGGTCCTCTGGAAGAGGAGACAATGCTGTTAATTGTTGAGCTTTTAGAGTGGCCCCACCCTTCTTTTAATTTTTAGAAGTATATGTGAGGATGTGTTTATGTACATCATATGCAGACCATAAGAGGGATTTAGATTCTCCAGAATCTGACACCCTCTTCTGGAGTGTCTGAACAGCTACAGTGTACTTATATCTAATAATAAATAAATAAATAAATAAATAAATAAATAAATAAATAAATAAACAAACATCTTTTTTTAAAAAAGGATAAGAAAGAAAGAAACACCAGGCAGGCCTGAAATCCTTATCACTGTTTTTCTGCCTGTCTGTCTGATCCCCTGGAACTGGAGATGGGCCACCTTTTAGGTGCTGGTAGTTGATCCCAGTTTCTCTGGAAGAGGAGACAATGCTGTTAATTGTTGAGTCCTTTCAGTGGCCCCACCTATTTATAATTTTTAGACGTATATGTGAGGCTGTGTTTATGTACATCATATTCAGACCATAAGAGGGATTTAGATTCTCTAGAATATGACACCCTCTTCTGGAGTGTCTGAAGACGGCTACAGTGTACTTATATCTAATAAATACATAAATAAATAAATAAATAAATAAATAAACAATTTTTAAAAAGTATAAGAAATAAAGAAAGACCAGGCAGGCCTGCCATCCTTATCTCTGTCTCTCTGTCTGTTTGTCTGTCTGTCTGATCCACTGGAACTGGAGATGGGCCACCATAAGGTGCTGGTAGTTTATCCCAGGTTCTCTGAAAGAGGAGACAATGCTGTTAATTGTTGAGCCCTCTAAGTGGCCCCATACATCTTTAAATTTTTAGAAGTATATGCGAGGCTCTGTTTATGTACATCATATGCAGACCATAAGAGGGATTTAGATTCTCCAGAATCTGACACCCTCTTCTGGAGTGTCTGAAAGCAGCTACAGTGTACATATATCTAATAAATACATAAATAAATATATAAATAAACATTTTTTAAAGGATAAGAAAGAAAGAAAGACCAGGCATACCTGCCATCCTTATCACTGTCTGTATGTCTGTCTGTCTGATCCCCTGGAACTGGAGATGGGCCACCATATAGTTGCTGGTAGTTGATCCCAGGTACTCTGGAAGAGGAGACAATGCTGTTAATTGTTGAGCTTTTAGAGTGGCCCCAGCCTTCTTTAAATTTTTAGAAGTATATGTGAGGCTGTGTTTATGTACATCATATGCATACCATAAGTGGGATTTAGATTCTCCAGAATATGACACTCTCTTCTGGAGTGTCTGATCAGCTACAGGGTACTTATATCAAATAATAAATAAATAAATAAATAAATAAATAAATAAATAAATAAACATTTTTTTAAAAAAAAGAAAAAGAAAGAAAGACCAGGCAGGCCTGCCATACTTATCACTGTCTGTATGTCTGTCTGTCTGATCCCCTGGAACTGGAGAAGGGCCACCATATAGTCGCTGGTAGCTGATCCCAAGTACTCTGGAAGAGGAGACAATGCTGTTAATTGTTGAGCTTTTAGAGTGGCCCAAACCTTCTTTAAATTTTTAGAATTATATGTGAGGCTGTGTTTATGTACATCATATGCAGACCATAAGAGGGATTTAGATTCTCCAGAATCTGACACCCTCTTCTGGAGTGTCTGAACAGCTACAGTGTACTTATATCTAATAATAAATAAATAAATAAATAAATAAATAAATAAATAAATAAATATATAAATAAAAAATAAATAAACATTTTTTTAAAAAGGATAAGAAAGAAAGAAAGACCAGGCAGGCCTGCCATCCTTATCACTGTCTGTATGTCTGTCTGTCTGATCCCCTGGAACTGGAGATGGGCCACCATATAGTTGCTGGTAGTTGATCCCAGGTACTCTGGAAGAGGAGACAATGCTGTTAATTGTTGAGCTTTTAGAGTGGCCCCACCCTTCTTTAATTTTTAGAAGTATATGTGAGGCTGTGTTTATGTACATCATATGCAGACCATAAGAGGAATTTAGATTCTCCAGAATCTGACACCCTCTTCTGGAGTGTCTGAAGACAGCTACAGTGTACTTATATCTAATAAATAAATAAATAAATAAATAAATAAATAAATAAATAAATAAATAAACAATTTTTAAAAAGTATAAGAAATAAAGAAAGACCAGGCAGGCCTGCCATCCTTATCTCTGTCTCTCTGTCTGTCTGTCTGTCTGTCTGATCCACTGGAACTGGAGATGGGCCACCATAAGGTGCTGGTAGTTTATCCCAGGTTCTCTGAAAGAGGAGACAATGCTGTTAATTGTTGAGCCCTCTCAGTGGCCCCACACATCTTTAAATTTTTAGAAGTATATGCGAGGCTGTGTTTATGTACATCATATGCAGACCATAAGAGGGATTTAGATTCTCCAGAATCTGACACCCTCTTCTGGAGTGTCTGAAAGCAGCTACAGTGTACATATATCTAATAAATACATAAATAAATATATAAATAAACATTTTTTTTAAAGGATAAGAAAGAAAGAAAGACCAGGCAGGCCTGCCATCCTTATCACTGTCTGTATGTCTGTCTGTCTGATCCCCTGGAACTGGAGATGGGCCACCATATAGTTGCTGGTAGTTGATCCCAGGTACTCTGGAAGAGGAGACAATGCTGTTAATTGTTGAGCTTTTAGAGTGGCCCCACCCTTCTTTAAATTTTTAGAAGTATATGTGAGTCTGTGTTTATGTACATCATATGCAGACCATAAGTGGGATTTAGATTCTCCAGAATATGACACTCTCTTCTGGAGTGTCTGATCAGCTACAGGGTACTTATATCAAATAATAAATAAATAAATAAATAAATAAATAAATAAATAAATAAACATTTTTTAAAAAAAAAGAATAAGAAAGAAAGACCAGGCAGGCCTGCCATCCTTATCACTGTCTGTCTCTCTGTCTGTCTGATCCCCTGGAACTGGAGATGGGCCACCTTTTAGGTGCTTGCAGTTGATCCCAGGTTCTCTGGAAGAGGAGACAATGCTGTTAATTGTTGAGTGCTTTCAGTGGCCCCACCTATTTATAATTTTTAGAAGTATATGTGAGGCTGTGTTTATGTACATCATATTCAGACCATAAGAGGGATTTAGATTCTCTAGAATCTGACACCCTCTTCTGGAGTGTCTGAAGACGGCTACAGTGTACTTATATCTAATAAAAAATAAATAAATAAAGAAAGAAATAAATAAACACTTTTTAAAAAGTATAAGAAATAAAGAAAGACCAGGCAGGCCTGCCATCCTTATCTCTGTCTCTCTGTCTGTCTGTCTGTCTGTCTGATCCACTGGAACTGGAGATGGGCCACCATAAGGTGCTGGTAGTTTATCCCAGGTTCACTGAAAGAGGAGACAATGCTGTTACTTGTTGAGCCCTCTCATTGGCCCCACACATCTTTAAATTTTTAGAAGTATATATGAGGCTGTGTTTATGTACATCATATGCAGACCATAAGAGGGATTTAGTTTCTCCAGAATCTGACACCCTCTTCTGGGGTGTCTGAAGACAGCTACAGTGTACTTATATCTAATAAATACATAAATAAATATATAAATAAACATTTTTTTGAAAAGGATAAGAAAGAAAGAATGACCAGGCAGGCCTGCCATACTTATCACTGTCTGTATGTCTGTCTGTCTGATCCCCTGGAACTGGAGAAGGGCCAACATATAGTCGCTGGTAGCTGATCCCAAGTACTCTGGAAGAGGAGACAATGCTGTTAATTGTTGAGCTTTTAGAGTGGCCCAACCCTTCTTTAAATTTTTAGAATTATATGTGAGGCTGTGTTTATGTACATCATATGCAGACCATAAGAGGGATTTAGATTCTCCAGAATCTGACACCCTCTTCTGGGGTGTCTGAAGACAGCTACAGTGTACTTATATCTAATAAATACATAAATAAATATATAAATAAACATTTTTTTGAAAAGGATAAGAAAGAAAGAATGACCAGGCAGGCCTGCCATACTTATCACTGTCTGTATGTCTGTCTGTCTGATCCCCTGGAACTGGAGAAGGGCCAACATATAGTCGCTGGTAGCTGATCCCAAGTACTCTGGAAGAGGAGACAATGCTGTTAATTGTTGAGCTTTTAGAGTGGCCCAACCCTTCTTTAAATTTTTAGAATTATATGTGAGGCTGTGTTTATGTACATCATATGCAGACCATAAGAGGGATTTAGATTCTCCAGAATCTGACACCCTCTTCTGGAGTGTCTGAACAGCTACAGTGTACTTATATCTAATAATTAATAAATAAATAAATAAATAAATAAATAAATAAATACATAAATAAAAAATAAATAAACATTTTTTTAAAAAGGATAAGAAAGAAAGAAAGACCAGGCAGGCCTGCCATCCTTAGCACTGTCTGTATGTCTGTCTGTCTGATCCCCTGGAACTGGAGATGGGCCACCATATAGTTGCTGGTAGTTGATCCCAGGTCCTCTGGAAGAGGAGACAATGCTGTTAATTTTTGAGCTTTTAGAGTGGCCCCACCCTTCTTTAATTTTTAGAAGTATATGTGAGGCTGTGTTTATGTACATCATATGCAGACCATAAGAGGAATTTAGATTCTCCAGAATCTGACACCCTCTTCTGGAGTGTCTGAAAACAGCTACAGTGTACTTATATCTAATAAATACATAAATAAATAAATAAATAAATAAATAAACATATTTTTAAAAAGGATAAGAAAGAAAGAAAGACCAGGCAGGCCTGCCATCCTTATCACTGTCTGTATGTCTGTCTGTCTGATCCCCTGGAACTGGAGATGGGCCACCATATAGTTGCTGGTAGTTGATCCCAGGTACTCTGGAAGAGGAGACAATGCTGTTAATTGTTGAGCTTTTAGAGTGGCCCCACCCTTCTTTAAATTTTTAGAAGTATATGTGAGGCTGTGTTTATGTACATCATATGCAGACCATAAGAGGGATATTGATTCTCCAGAATCAGACACCCTCTTCTGGAGTGTCTGAAGACAGCTACAGTGTACTTATATCTAATAAATACATAAATAAATAAATAAATAAAAAAACAAACATTTTTTAAAAGGGATAAGAAAGAAAGAAAAACCAGGCAAGCCTGCCATCCTTGTCTGTCCTTCTCTCTGTCTCTCTGTCTTGCCTAGCCCCTTGAGTAGCCTAGCCTAGTCCCTTGCCTTGACTAGCCCAGCCCCTTGCCTAGCCTAGCCCAGCCCTGCCTTGCCTAGCCCTGCCTATCCCTGTCTTTAACCAGGCTGGCCTCGAACTCAGAAACTGACTGCCTCTGCCTCCAGAGTGCTCTCATTAAGAGCTCCAGCCACCACTGACTGTTAGGTTTTCTAAGTCTTACATAGGTATGGTCTGCTTCTCAGCTGTGAAACCCTAATTAACACATGTAGTCTGTCCTAGGTCAGCCATAGCTACAGACTGAGGCCTTTTCTAAAACAAAACAAAAGAAAACAAAAAATAGAAATAATAAAATAAATAAATTAAGCAACCTCATGATATCTTTTCTTTCTTTCAATGATACTCAGAGCTTGAAGCAGTTCACCCATGAGACCTCAGCTCCGGACATTGAGTCTCTTTCCCTAACAAGTATTATGGCTGAACCTGAGGGGTTCTACTGCTGATTTGTGTCCCCCACTTTAAAAAAATAGTTGTTTTCAAATGCTGCAGGTTCTTAGCCCTGTTCCTTGTTACAGTTGAGTCACAGCCCTGAAAGTTCAGTGGTAGTTAAAGGCACTGAGAAGGGCTTCCTATAGACATCAAAGACCAAGTCTTTGTTTTTAAAAATTTAATCTGGATTCCCCAACCCCCTGGCATCCTTAGAATTCCTAGAAAGGAAGGCAGGGACCTGGGCAGAAGTGTGCAAGACTACTGGTGTTTGTAAGTGGTAACAGAAAGCTTTCTCTTGTTGGTACCCTACCCCAAGTTACACTGTCACTTCTTTTTCCTAGTTGTTGTTTTGTCGGTTTGTATTCTCAACATAGACCCTTTTCCTTCCTAACCTTGGCTGTCCTGAACCTTACTGTCCTTGAACTCAGTGATTTGCCTGTCTTGCTGGGATGAAACTGTGAGCTACCATCCAGAAGGAAGCACCCTGCTGAGGTTAGATTGGGGTCTCTCCCATTTTCCTCTATGAACATGCATATGGCAGGCCTGTTCTTTCTTTTTTACTTTTCCTTTTCTTTTTAAAGATTTATTTATTTATTATATTTAAGTATGCTGTAGCTATCTTCAGACAGTCCAGAAGAGGGTGTCAGAATCTGAAGAATCTAAATCATTCTTATTGTCTGCATATGATGTATATAAACACAGCCTCACATATACTCAAAAAAAAAAAAAGAAAGAAAGATGTGGCTACAGAGAGGGCTCAACAATTAAGAGCATTGTCTCCTCTTCCAGTGAAAATGTGCACAATTACCAGTATTATATATGGTGGCCCATCTCCAGTTCCAGGGGATCTAATACTCTGTTCTGGAGTCTGTGGGCACAGCATACACATGCAAAACATTCTTACACAATCATTGAGAGAGGAGAGAGAGGGGTTGAGAGAGAGGGGAGGTAATCATACCTCCTGACGAGTTTGAAGACCTGAGCTTCATCACTCACACAAATAAATAAATGCAAAATATTTTTTTATAAATAAACTCTGCCATTGCCCTTTAAAAATTTCTAGAAAACAAGTTTTATAAGCAACAGTTATATTTACTATATCTAAAGGACAGTCATGAGCATATTTAATAATTAGAAAAAGGCCTGTTAGTCTTAGAAATGGAAAAGACAAACCAAGGAAGGTTTGCAATTACATAATGAGGCAGCTCAGCCCAGCTCTAAGGTTGGAAATAAGACTCGAGAATAGGATACACCTGAAGACAGCCAGCCATTGTTTTTTGTTTTGGAGGCTGAAAGGATACACCTGAAGACAGCCAATGCTGTGTGATGGTGATCTGGTATTTTTTTTTTTTAATTTTTAAAAACTTTAACACTTTTTATAAAACTTTTATAAAAACTTTTTATTATAAACTTTTCTTTCTTTCTTTCTTTCTTTCCTCACCCTAGCCCCTACCCTAGCCCTGTCTTTCACCAGGGTGGCCTCAAACTCAGAAACTGACTGCCTCTGCCTACAGAGTGCTCTCATTAAGAGCTTGAGCCACCACTGAATGTAGGGTTTTCTAAGCCTTACCTTGCTCTTGGTGTCTGTTCCCAGCTGTGAAACCCTAATTAACACAAGTAGGCAGTCCTGGGTCAGCCAGAGCTACAGACTGAGGACTTCTCTAAAAACAAATAAAACAAAACAAAACAACAAATAGAAATAATAAAATACATAAATTAAGCAACCACAGCATAGCTTTTCTCTATCTAGGTGGTACTCAGAAATTCCAGCAGTTGGCCTGTGACACCTCAGCTCAGTATATGTGAGGCTGTGTTTATGTACATCATATGCAGACCATAAGAGGGATTTACATTCTCCAGAATCTGACACCCTCCTCTGGAGTGTCTAAAGAAAGCTACAGTGTACTTATATCTAAGAAATACATAAATAAATAAATAAATAAATAAATAAATAAATATATTTTAAAAAGGATAAGAAAGAAAGAAAGACCAGGCAGGCCTGCCATCCTTATCTCTGTCTGTCTGTCTGATCCCGGGGAACTGGAGATGGGCCACCTTGTAGGTTCTGGTAGTTGATCCCACGTTCTCTGGAAGAGGAGACAATGCTGTTAATTGTTGAGCCCTTTCAGTGGCCCCACCCATTTTTAATTTTTAGAAGTATATGTGAGGCTGTGTTTATGTACATCTTATTCAAACCATAAGAGGGATTTAGATTCTCCAGAATCTGACACCCTCTTCTGGAGTGTCTGAAGACGGCTACAGTGTACTTATATCTAATAAATACATAAATAAATGAATAAATAAATAAATAAACATTTTTTAAAAAGTATAAGAAATAAAGTAAGACCAGGCAGGCCTGCCATCCTTATCTCTGTCTCTCTGTCTGTCTGTCTGTCTGATCCACTGGAACTGGAGTTGGGCCACCATAAGGTGCTGGTAGTTTATCCCAGGTTCTCTGAAAGAGGAGACAATGCTGTTAATTGTTGAGCCCTCTCAGTGGCCCCACACATCTTTAAATTTTTAGAAGTATATGTGAGGCTGTGTTTATGTACATCATATGCAGACCATAAGAGGGATTTAGATTCTCCAGAATCTGACACCCTCTTCTGGAGTGTCTGAAGACAGCTACAGTGTATTTATATCTAATAAATACATAAATAAATATATAAATAAACATTTTTTTAAAAAGGATAAGAAAGAAAGAAAGACCAGGCAGGCCTGCCATCCTTAGCACTGTCTGTATGTCTGTCTGTCTGATCCCCTGGAACTGGAGATGGGCCACCATATAGTTGCTGGTAGTTGATCCCAGGTACTCTGGAAGAGGAGACAATGCTGTTAATTGTTGAGCTTTTAGAGTGGCCCCACCCTTCTTTAAATTTTTAGAAGTATATGTGAGGCTGTGTTTATGTACATCATATGCAGACCATAAGAGGGATATTGATTCTCCAGAATCAGACACCCTCTTCTGGAGTGTCTGAAGACAGCTACAGTGTACTTATATCTAATAAATACATAAATAAATAAATAAATAAAAAAACAAACATTTTTTAAAAGGGATAAGAAAGAAAGAAAAACCAGGCAGGCCTGCCATCCTTGTCTGTCCTTCTCTCTGTCTGTCTGTCTTGCCTAGCCCCTTGAGTAGCCTAGCCTAGTCCCTTGCCTTGACTAGCCCAGCCCCTTGCCTAGCCTAGCCCAGCCCTGCCTTGCCTAGCCCTGCCTATCCCTGTCTTTAACCAGGCTGGCCTCGAACTCAGAAACTGACTGCCTCTGCCTCCAGAGTGCTCTCATTAAGAGCTCCAGCCACCACTGACTGTTAGGTTTTCTAAGTCTTACATAGGTATGGTCTGCTTCTCAGCTGTGAAACCCTATTTAACACATGTAGTCTGTCCTAGGTCAGCCATAGCTACAGACTGAGGCCTTTTCTAAAACAAAACAAAAGAAAACAAAAAATAGAAATAATAAAATAAATAAATTAAGCAACCACATGATATCTTTTCTTTCTTTCAATGATACTCAGAGCTTGAAGCAGTTCACCCATGAGACCTCAGCTCCGGACATTGAGTCTCTTTCCCTAACAAGTATTATGGCTGAACCTGAGGGGTTCTACTGCTGATTTGTGTCCCCCACTTTAAAAAAATAGTTGTTTTCAAATGCTGCAGGTTCTTAGCCCTGTTCCTTGTTACAGTTGAGTCACAGCCCTGAAAGTTCAGTGGTAGTTAAAGGCACTGAGAAGGGCTTCCTATAGACATCAAAGACCAAGTCTTTGTTTTTAAAAATTTAATCTGGATTCCCCAACCCCCTGGCATCCTTAGAATTCCTAGAAAGGAAGGCAGGGACCTGGGCAGAAGTGTGCAAGACTACTGGTGTTTGTAAGTGGTAACAGAAAGCTTTCTCTTGTTGGTACCCTACCCCAAGTTACACTGTCACTTCTTTTTCCTAGTTGTTGTTTTGTCGGTTTGTATTCTCAACATAGACCCTTTTCCTTCCTAACCTTGGCTGTCCTGAACCTTACTGTCCTTGAACTCAATGATTTGCCTGTCTTGCTGGGATGAAACTGTGAGCTACCATCCAGAAGGAAGCACCCTGCTGAGGTTAGATTGGGGTCTCTCCCATTTTCCTCTATGAACATGCATATGGCAGGCCTGTTCTTTCTTTTTTACTTTTCCTTTTCTTTTTAAAGATTTATTTATTTATTATATTTAAGTATGCTGTAGCTATCTTCAGACAGTCCAGAAGAGGGTGTCAGAATCTGAAGAATCTAAATCATTCTTATTGTCTGCATATGATGTATATAAACACAGCCTCACATATACTCAAAAAAAAAAAAAGAAAGAAAGATGTGGCTACAGAGAGGGCTCAACAATTAAGAGCATTGTCTCCTCTTCCAGAGAAAATGTGCACAATTACCAGTATTATATATGGTGGCCCATCTCCAGTTCCAGGGGATCTAATACTCTGTTCTGGAGTCTGTGGGCACAGCATACACATGCAAAACATTCTTACACAATCATTGAGAGAGGAGAGAGAGGGGTTGAGAGAGAGGGGAGGTAATCATACCTCCTGACGAGTTTGAAGACCTGAGCTTCATCACTCACACAAATAAATAAATGCAAAATATTTTTTTATAAATAAACTCTGCCATTGCCCTTTAAAAATTTCTAGAAAACAAGTTTTATAAGCAACAGTTATATTTACTATATCTAAAGGACAGTCATGAGCATATTTAATAATTAGAAAAAGGCCTGTTAGTCTTAGAAATGGAAAAGACAAACCAAGGAAGGTTTGCAATTACATAATGAGGCAGCTCAGCCCAGCTCTAAGGTTGGAAATAAGACTCGAGAATAGGATACACCTGAAGACAGCCAGCCATTGTTTTTTGTTTTGGAGGCTGAAAGGATACACCTGAAGACAGCCAATGCTGTGTGATGGTGATCTGGTATTTTTTTTTTTTTAATTTTTAAAAACTTTAACACTTTTTATAAAACTTTTATAAAAACTTTTTATTATAAACTTTTCTTTCTTTCTTTCTTTCTTTCCTCACCCTAGCCCCTACCCTAGCCCTGTCTTTCACCAGGGTGGCCTCAAACTCAGAAACTGACTGCCTCTGCCTACAGAGTGCTCTCATTAAGAGCTTGAGCCACCACTGAATGTAGGGTTTTCTAAGCCTTACCTTGCTCTTGGTGTCTGTTCCCAGCTGTGAAACCCTAATTAACACAAGTAGGCAGTCCTGGGTCAGCCAGAGCTACAGACTGAGGACTTCTCTAAAAACAAATAAAACAAAACAAAACAACAAATAGAAATAATAAAATACATAAATTAAGCAACCACAGCATAGCTTTTCTCTATCTAGGTGGTACTCAGAAATTCCAGCAGTTGGCCTGTGACACCTCAGCTCAGTATATGTGAGGCTGTGTTTATGTACATCATATGCAGACCATAAGAGGGATTTACATTCTCCAGAATCTGACACCCTCCTCTGGAGTGTCTAAAGAAAGCTACAGTGTACTTATATCTAAGAAATACATAAATAAATAAATAAATAAATAAATAAATAAATAAATATATTTTAAAAAGGATAAGAAAGAAAGAAAGACCAGGCAGGCCTGCCATCCTTATCTCTGTCTGTCTGTCTGATCCCGTGGAACTGGAGATGGGCCACCTTGTATGTTCTGGTAGTTGATCCCACGTTCTCTGGAAGAGGAGACAATGCTGTTAATTGTTGAGCCCTTTCAGTGGCCCCACCCATTTTTAATTTTTAGAAGTATATGTGAGGCTGTGTTTATGTACATCTTATTCAAACCATAAGAGGGATTTAGATTCTCCAGAATCTGACACCCTCTTCTGGAGTGTCTGAAGACGGCTACAGTGTACTTATATCTAATAAATACATAAATAAATGAATAAATAAATAAATAAACATTTTTTAAAAAGTATAAGAAATAAAGTAAGACCAGGCAGGCCTGCCATCCTTATCTCTGTCTCTCTGTCTGTCTGTCTGTCTGATCCACTGGAACTGGAGTTGGGCCACCATAAGGTGCTGGTAGTTTATCCCAGGTTCTCTGAAAGAGGAGACAATGCTGTTAATTGTTGAGCCCTCTCAGTGGCCCCACACATCTTTAAATTTTTAGAAGTATATGTGATTCTTTGTTTATGTACATCATATGCAGACCATAAGAGGGATTTAGATTCTCCAGAATCTGACACCCTCTTCTGGAGTGTCTGAAGACAGCTACAGTGTACTTATATCTAATAAATACATAAATAAATATATAAATAAACATTTTTTTAAAAAGGATAAGAAAGAAAGAAAGACCAGGCAGGCCTGCCATCCTTAGCACTGTCTGTATGTCTGTCTGTCTGATCCCCTGGAACTGGAGATGGGCCACCATATAGTTGCTGGTAGTTGATCCCAGGTACTCTGGAAGAGGAGACAATGCTGTTAATTGTTGAGCTTTTAGAGTGGCCCCACCCTTCTTTAAATTTTTAGAAGTATATGTGAGGCTGTGTTTATGTACATCATATGCAGACCATAAGAGGGATTTAGATTCTCCAGAATCTGACACCCTCTTCTGTAGTGTCTAAACAGCTACAGTGTACTTATATCTACTAAATACATAAATAAATAAATAAATAAATAAATAAATAAATAAACATTTTTTAAAAAGGATAAGAAAGAAAGACCAGGCAGGCCTGCCATCCATATCTCTGCCTGTCTGTCTGTCTGTCTATCTGATCCCCGGGAACTGGAGATGGGCCACCATATAGTTGCTGGTAGTTGATCCAAGGTTCTCTGGAAGAGGAGACAATGCTCTTAATTGTTGAGCCCTTTCAGTGGCCGCACACTTCTTTAAATATTTAGAAGTATATGTGAGGCTGTGTTTATGTACATCATATTCAAATTATAAGAGGATTTAGATTCTCCAGAATCTGACACCCTCTAGTGGAGTGTCTGAAGACAGCTAAAGTGTACTTATATGTAATAAATAAATAAATAAATAAATAAACATTTTTTAAAAAGGATAAGAAAGAAAGTAAGACCAGGCAGGCCTGCCATCCTTATCTCTGTCTGTCTGTCTGTCTGTCTGATCCCCTGGAACTGGAGATGGGCTACCATATAGTTGCTGGTAGTTGATCCCAGGTTCTCTGGAAGAGGAGACAATGCTGTTAATTGTTGAGCCCTATCAGTGGCCCTACCCATCTTTAAATTTTTAGAAGTGTATGTGAGGCTGTGTTTATGTACATCATATGCAGACCAGAAGAGGGATTTAGATTCATCAGAATCTGACACCCTCTTCTGGAGTGTCTGAAGACAGGTACAGTGTACTTATATCTAATAAATACATAAATAAATACAATTTTTTTAAAAAGTATAAGAAAGAAAGAAAGACCAGGCAGGCCTGCCATCCTTATCCTTGTCTGTCTGTCTGTCTGTCTGATCCCCTGGGAGTGGAGATGGGCCACCTTGTAGTTGCTGGTAGTTGATCCCAGGTTCTCTGTAAGAGGAGATAATGCTGTTAATTGCTGAGCCCTTTCAGTGGCACCCCCACCTATAAATTATAAGAAGTAAACGTGAGGCTGTGTTTATGTACATCATATGCAGACCATAAGAGGGATTTAGATTCTCCAGAATCTGATACCTTCTTCTGGAGTGTCTGAAGACGGCTACAGTGTACTTATATCTAATAAACATATAAATAAATAAATAAACATTTTTTAAAAAGGATAAGAAAGAAAGAAAGACCAGGCAGGCCTGCCATCCTTATCTCTGTCAGTCTGTCTGTCTGTCAGTCTGTCTGATCCCTTGGAACTGGAGATGGGCCACCATATAGTTGCAGTTAGTTGATCCCAGGTTCTCTGGAAGAGGAGACAATGCTGTTAATTGTTGAGCCCTTTCAGTGGCTCCAACTATCTTTAAATTTTTAGAAGTATATGTTAGGCTGTGTTTATGTACATCATATGCAGACCATAAGAGGGATTTAGATTCTCCAGAATCTGACACCCTCTTCTGGAGTGTCTGAAGACAACTACAGTGTACTTATATCTAATAAATACATATATAAATAAATATAAATAAATAAATAAACATTATTTTAAAAGGATAATAAAGAAAGAAAGACCAGGCAGACCTGCCATCCTAATCTCTGTCTGTCTGTCTGTCTGTCTGATCCCCTGGAACTGGAGATGGGCCACCTTGTAGTTGCTGGTAGTTGATCCCAGGTTCTCTGGAAGAGGAGACAATGCTGTTAATTGTTGAGCCCTTTCAGTGGCCCCACCCATTTTTAATTTTTAGAAGTATATGTGAGGCTGTGTTTATGTACATCATATGCAGACCATAAGAGGGATTTAGATTCTCCAGAATCTGAGACCCTCTTCTGGAGTGTCTGAAGACAGCTACAGTGTACTTATATCTAATAAATACATAAATAAATATATAAATAAACGTTTTTTTTAAAAAGGATAAGAAACAAAGAAAGACCAGGCAGGCCTGCCATCCTTTTCACTGTCTGTATGTCTGTCTGTCTGATCCCCTGGAACTGGAGATGGGCCACCATATAGTTGCTGGTAGTTGATCCCAGGTACTCTGGAAGAGGAGACAATGCTGTTAATTGTTGAGCTTTTAGAGTGGCCCCACCCTTCTTTAAATTTTTAGAAGTATATGTGAGGCTGTGTTTATGTACATCATATGCAGACCATAAGAGGGATTTAGATTCTCCAGAATCTGACACCCTCCTCTGGAGTGTCTAAAGAAAGCTACAGTGTACTTATATCTAAGAAATACATATATAAATAAATAAACATTTTTAAAATGTATAAGAAAGAAAGAAAAACCAGGCAGGCCTGCAATCCTTGTCTGTCTGTCTGTCTGTATGTCTGTCTGATCCCCTGGAACTGGAGATGGGCCACAATATAGTTGCTGGTAGTTGATCCCAGGTCCTCTGGAAGAGGAGACAATGCTGTTAATTGTTGAGCCCTTTCAGTGGCCCCACCCATCTTTAAATTTTTAGAAGTATATGTGAGGCTGTGTTTATGTACATCATATGCAGACCATAAGAGGGATTTAGATTCTCCAGAAGATGACACACTCTTCTAGAGTGTCTGAAGACAGCTACAGTGTACTTATATCTAATAAATTCATAAATAAACAAATAAACATTTTTTAAAAGGGATAATAAAGAAAGAGAGACCAGGCAGGCCTGCCATCCTTGTTTGTCTGTCTGTCTGTCTGTCTGATCCCCTGGAACTGGAGATGGGCCACCATATAATTGCTGGTAGTTGATCCCAGGTTCTCTGGAAGAGGAGTCAGTGCTGTTAATTGTTGAGCCCTTTCAGTGGCCCCACCCTTCTTTAAATTTTTAGAAGTATATGTGAGGCTGTGTTCATGTACATCATATGCAGACCATAAGAGGGATATAGATTCTCCAGAATCTGACACCCCCTTCGGGAGTGTTTGAAGACAGCTAGAGTGTACTTACATCTAATAAATACATACTTAAATTAATAAACATTTTTTTAAAAAGGATAAGAAAGAATGAAAGACCAGGTAGGCCTGCTATCCTTAACTCTATCTGTCTGTCTGTCTGTCTGTCTGATCCCCTGGAACTGGAGATGGGCCACCATATAGTTGCTGGTAGTTGATCCCATGTTCTCTATAAGAGGAGACAATGCTGTTAATTGTTGATCCCTTTCATTGGCCCCACACATATTTAAATTTTTAGAAGTAAATGTGAGGCTGTGTTTATGTACATCATATGCAGACCATAAGAGGGATATAGATTCTCCAGAATCTGACACCCTCTTCTGGAGTGACTGAAGACAGCTACATTGTACTTATATCTAATAAATACATAAATAAATAAATAAACATTTTTTAAAAAGAATAAGAAAGAAAGAAAGAACAGGCAGGCCTGCCAACTTGTCTGTCTGTCTGTCTGTCTGTCTATCTGTCAGATACCCTGAAACTGGAGATGGGCCACCATATAGTTGCTGGTAGTTGATCCCAGGTTCTCTGGAAGAGGAGACAATGCTGTTAATTGTTGAGCCCTTTCAGTGGCCCCACCCATCTTTAAATTTTTAGAAGTATATGTGAGGCTGTGTTCATGTACATCATATGCAGACCATATGAGGGATATTGATTCTCCAGAATCTGACACCCTCTTCTGGAGAGTCTGAAGACAGCTACAGTGTACTTACATCTAATAAATACATAAATAAATAAATAAATAAATGAATAAATGAATAAATAAATAAATTAATTAATAAACATTTTTTAAAAAGGATAAGAAAGAAAGAAAAATCAGGCAGGCCTGCCATCCTTATCTCTGTCTGTCTGTCTGTCTGTCTTATCCCCTGGAACTTGAGATGGGCCACCATATAGTTGCAGGTAGTTGATCCCACGTTCTCTGGAAGAAGAGACAATGCTGTTAATTGTTGAGCCCTTTCAGTGGGCCCACCCATCTTTAAATTTTTAGAAATATATGTGAGGCTGTGTTTATGTACATCATATGCAGATCATAAGAGGGATTTATATTCTCCAGAATCTGACACCCTCTTCTGGAGTGTCTGAAGACAGCTACAGTGTACTTATATCTAATAAATACATGAATAAATATATAAATAAACATTTTTTTAAAAAGATAAGAAAGAAAGAAAGACCAGGCAGGCCTGCCATCCTTATCACTGTCTGTATGTCTGTCTGTCTGATCCCCTGGAACTGGAGATGGGCCACCATATAGTTGCTGGTAGTTGATCCCAGGTACTCTGCAAGAGGAGACAATGCTGTTAATTGTTGAGCCCATTCAGTGGCGCCACCCATCTTTAAATATTTAGAGGTATATGTGAGGCTGTGTTTATGTACATCATATGCAGACCATAAGAGGGATTTAGATTCTCCAGAATCTGACACCCTCTTCTGGAGTGTCTGAAGACAGCTACAGTGTACTTATATCTAATAAATAAATAGATAAATAAATAAATAAATAAATAAATAAATAAACATTTTTTAAAAAGTAAAAGAAAGAAAGAAAGACCAGGCAGGCCTGCCATCCATATCTCTGTCTGTCTTTCTGTCTGTCTATCTGATCCCCGGGAACTGGAGATGGGCCACCATATAGTGCTGGTAGTTGATCCAAGGTTCTCTGGAAGAGGAGACAATTCGGTTAATTGTTGAGCCCTTTCAGTGGCCCCACACTTCTTTAAATATTTAGAAGTTTATGTGAGGCTGTGTTTATGTACATCATATTCAGATTATAAGAGGATTTAGGTTCTCCAGAATCTGACACCCTCTACTGGAGTGACTGAAGACAGCTACAGTGTACTTATATATAATAAATAAATAAATAAATAAATAAATAAATAAATAAATAAACATTTTTTTAAAAAGGATAAAAAAGAAAGAAAGACCAGGCAGGCCTGCCATCCTTATCACTGTCTGTATGTCTGTTTGTCTGATCCCCTGGAACTGGAGATGGGCCACCATATAGTTGCTGGTAGTTGATCCCAGGTACTCTGGAAGAGGAGACAATGCTGTTAATTGTTGAGCCCTTTCAGTGGCGCCACCCATCTTTAAATATTTAGAGGTATATGTGAGGCTGTGTTTATGTACATCATATGCAGACCATAAGAGGGATTTAGATTCTCCAGAATCTGACACCCTCTTCTGGAGTGTCTGAAGACAGCTACAGTGTACTTATATCTAATAAATAAATAGATAAATAAATAAATAAATAAATAAATAAACATTTTTTAAAAAGTATAAGAAAGAAAGAAAGACCAGGCAGGCCTGCCATCCATATCTCTGTCTGTCTGTCTGTCTGTCTATCTGATCCCCGGGAACTGGAGATGGGCCACCATATAGTGCTGGTAGTTGATCCAAGGTTCTCTGGAAGAGGAGACAATTCGGTTAATTGTTGAGCCCTTTCAGTGGCCCCACACTTCTTTAGATATTTAGAAGTTTATGTGAGGCTGTGTTTATGTACATCATATTCAGATTATAAGAGGATTTAGATTCTCCAGAATCTGACACCCTCTACTGGAGTGACTGAAGACAGCTACAGTGTACTTATATATAATAAATAAATAAATAAATAAATAAATAAATAAATAAATAAACATTTTTTAAAAAGGATAAGAAAGAAAGAAAGACCAGGCAGGCCTGCCATCCTTATCACTGTCTGTATGTCTGTCTGTCTGATCCCCTGGAACTGGAGATGGGCCACCATATAGCTGCTGGTAGTTGATCCCAGGTACTCTGGAAGAGGAGACAATGCTGTTAATTGTTGAGTCCTTTGAGTGGCGCCACCCATCTTTAAATATTTTGAGGTATATGGGAGGCTGTGTTTATGTACATCATATGCAGACCATAAGAGGGATTTAGATTCTCCAGAATCTGACACCCTCTTCTGGAATGTCTGAAGACAGCTACAGTGTACTTATATCTAATAAATACATAAATAAATAAATAAATAAATAAATAAATAAATAAATAAACATTTTTTAAAAAGGATAAGAAAGAAAGTAAGACCAGGCAGGCCTGCCATCCTTATCACTGTCTGTATGTCTGTCTGTCTGTCTGATCCCCTGGAACTGGAGATGGGCCACCATATAGTTGCTGGTAGTTGATCCCAGGTTCTCTGGAAGAGGAGACAATGCTGTTAATTGTTGAGCCCTTTCAGTGGCCCCATCCATTTTTAATTTTTAGAAGTATATGTGATGCTTATGTACATTATATGTTTATGTACATTATATTCAGACCATAAGAGGGATTTAGATACTCTAGAATCTGTCACCCTCTTCTGGAGTGTCTGAAGACGGCTACAGTGTACTTATATCTAATACATACATACATAAATAAATAAATAAATAAATAAACATTTTTTAAAAAGTATAAGAAATAAAGAAAGACCAGGCAGGCCTGCCATCCTTATCTCTGTCTCTCTGTCTGTCTGTCTGTCTGATCCACTGGAACTGGAGATGGGCCACCATAAGGTGCTGGTAGTTTATCCCAGGTTCTCTGAAAGAGGAGACAATGCTGTTAATTGTTGAGCCCTCTCAGAGGCCCCACACATCTTTAAATTTTTAGAAGTATATGTGAGGCTGTGTTTATGTACATCATATGCAGACCATAAGAGGGATTTAGATTCTCCACAATCTGACACCCTCTTCTGGAGTGTCTGAAGACAGCTACAGTGTACTTATATCTAATAAATACATAAATAAATATATAAATAAACATTTTTTAAAAAGGATAAGAAAGAAAGAAAGACCAGGCAGGCCTGCCATTTTTATCACTGTCTGTATGTCTGTCTGTCTGATCCCCTGGAACTGGAGATGGGCCACCATATAGTTGCTGGTAGTTGATCCCAGGTACTCTGGAAGAGGAGACAATGCTGTTAATTGTTGAGCTTTTAGAGTGGCCACACCCTTCTTTAAATTTTTAGAAGTATATGTGAGGCTGTGTGGGGCCACTGAAAGTCACATAGAGAGACAGAGAGAGACAGAGAGAGACAGAGAGAGACAAAGAAAGACAGAGAGAGACATAGAGAGACAGAGAGATACATTGAGAGAGACAGAGAGACAGAGAGAGACACAGAGAGACACAGAGAGAGACACACAGAGAGACAGAGACAGACAGAGAGAGACAGAGAGAGACAGAGATAGAGACAGAGAGAGACAAAGAGAGACAGAGAGACAGAGAGAGAGACAGAGAGAGACAGAGAAAGACAGAGTGAGACAGAGAGAGACACAGAGAGAGACAGAGATACACAGAGTGAGAAAGAGAGAGACACAGAGAGAGACAGAGAGAGAGACAGAGAGAGACAGAGAGAGACAGAGTGAGACAGAAAGAGACACAGAGAGAGACAGAGAGAGACAAAGAAAAACACAGAGAGACAGAGAGAGACAGAGAGAGACAGAGAGAGACAGAGAGAGAGACAGAGAGAGACAAAGAAAAACACAGAGAGAGACAGAGAGATACAGAGAGAGTCAGAGAGACAGAGAGAGACAGAGAGAGACAAAGAAAGACACAGAGAGAGACAGAGAGAGACAGAGAGATACAGAGAGAGAGACAGAGAGAGACAGAAAGATACAGAAGGACAGAGAGAGACAGAGAGACAGAGATAGAGACAGAGAAAGACAGAGAGAGACACAGAGAGAGACTGAGGGAGACAGAGGGAGAGACAGAGAGAGACATAGAAGAGACAAAGAAAGACACAAGAGAGACAGAGAGAGTCAGACATAGAGACAAAGAAAGACAGAGGGAGACACTGAGAGAGAGAGACAGAGAGAGACAGAGAGATACAGACAGAGAGACAAAGAGAGACAGAGAGAGACAGAGAGAAAGAGAGAGACAGAGAGAGTCAGAGAGAGACAGAGATAGAGACAGAGAGAGACAGAGAGAGGGACAGAGAGAGACAGAGACAGAGTGAGAAATACAGAGAGAGACAGAGTTAGAGAGAGAGACAGAGAGAGACAGAGAGAGAGACAGAGACAGAGAGAGAGACAGAGAGAGACAGAGTGAGACACAGAAAGAGAGAGACAGAGAGAGACAAAGAAAGACACAGAGAGAGACATAGAGAGACAGAGAGATACATTGAGAGAGACAGAGAGAGACAGAGAGAGACAGAGATAGAGACAGAGAGAGACAGAGAGAGACACAGAGAGAGACAGAGAGACACAGAGAGACACAGAGAGAGACACAGAGAGACACAGAGAGAGACAGAGATAGACATAGACAGACAGAGACAGACAGAGAGAGACAGAGAGAGACAGAGATAGAGACAGAGAGAGACAGAGAGTGAGACAGAGAGAGACAGAGAGAGAGACACCGAAAGACAGAGAGAGACAGAGAGAGACAATGAAAGACACAGAGAGAGACTAAGAGAGACAGAGAGAGACAGAGAGAGACAGAGAGAGACAGAGAGAGACAAAAAAAGACACAGAGAGAGACAGAGAGCAATATAGATAGAGAAAAAGAAAGACAGAGAGAGACACAGAGAGAGAGACAGAGAGAGACAGAGAGATACAGAGAGAGAGACAAAGAGAGACAGAGAGAGAGACAGAGTACGACAGAGAGAGAGAGAGAGACTGAGAGAGACAAAGAAAGACACAGAGAGAGACATAGAGAGACAGAGAGATACATTGAGAGAGACAGAGAGAGACAGAGATAGACAGAGAGAGACAGAGAGAGACACAGAGAGAGACAGAGAGACACAGAGAGACACAGAGAGACACAGAGAGAGACAGAGAGAGACACAGAGAGACACAGAGAGAGACACAGAGAGACACAGAGAGAGACAGAGAGAGAGACAGAGAGAGACAGACAGAGACAGACAGAGAGACAGAGAGAGACAGAGATAGAGACAGAGAGAGACAGAGAGAGACAGAGAGAGACAGAGAGAGACAGAGAGAGTCAGAGAGAGACAATGAAAGACACAGAGAGAGACAGAGAGAGACAGAGAGATACAGAGAGAGAGACAGAGAGAGACATAAAGAGTCAGAAGGACAGAGAGAGACAGAGAGAGACAGAGATAGAGACAGAGAAAGACAGAGAGAGACACAGAGAGAGACAGAGAAAGACAGAGAGAGACAGAGAGTGAGACAGAGAGAGACAGAGAGAGACAAAGAAAGACACAGAGAGAGACAGAGCGAGACAGAGATAGAGACAGAGAAAGAAAGAGAGAGACACATAGAGAGAGACAGAGAGAGACAGAGAGATACAGAGAGAGAGACAGAGAGAGACAGAGAGAGACAGAGAGAAAGAGAGAGACAGAGAGAGTCAGACAGAGACAGAGATAGAGACAGAGAGAGACAGAGACAGAGTGAGAAAGACAGAGAGAGACAGAGATAGAGAGAGAGAGACAGAGAGAGACACAGAGAGAGACAGAGAGAGACAAAGAAAGACAGAGAGAGACATAGAGAGACAGAGAGATACATTGAGAGAGACAGAGAGACACAGAGAGACACACAGAGAGACACACAGAGAGACAAAGACAGACAGAGAGAGACAGAGAGAGACCGAGAGAGACAGAGATAGAGACAGAGAGAGACAGAGAGAGACAGAGAGACAGAGAGAGAGACAGAGAGAGACAGAGAGAGACAGAGTGAGACAGAGAGAGACACAGAGTGAGACAGAGATACACAGAGTGAGAAAGAGAGAGAGACATAGAGAGAGACAGAGAGAGAGACAGAGAGAGAGACAGAGTGAGAGACAGAGAGAGACAGAGAGAGACAGAGTGAGACAGAGAGAGAAACAGAGAGAGACAGAGAGAGACAAAGAAAAACACAGAGAGACAGAGAGAGACAGAGAGAGACAGAGAGAGAGACAGAGAGAGACAAAGAAAGACACAGAGAGAGACATAGACAGAGAGATACATTGAGAGAGACAGAGAGAGACAGAGAGAGACAGAGATAGAGACAGAGAGAGACAGAGAGAGACACAGAGAGACACAGAGAGAGACAGAGATAGACATAGACAGACAGAGACAGACAGAGAGAGACAGAGAGAGACAGAGATAGAGACAGAGAGAGACAGAGAGTGAGACAGAGAGAGACAGAGAGAGAGACACCGAAAGACAGAGAGAGACAGAGAGAGACAATGAAAGACACAGAGAGAGACTAAGAGAGACAGAGAGAGACAGAGAGAGACAGAGAGAGACAGAGAGAGAGACAGAGAGAGACAGAGAGAGACACAGAGAGACAGAGATAGACATAGACAGACAGAGACAGACAGAGAGAGACAGAGAGAGACAGAGATAGAGACAGAGAGAGACAGAGAGTGAGACAGAGAGAGACACAGAGAGAGAGACCGAAAGACAGAGAGAGACAGAGAGAGACAATGAAAGACACAGAGAGAGACTAAGAGAGACAGAGAGAGACAGAGAGAGACAGAGAGAGATAGAGAGAGACACAAAGAGACAGAGAGAGACAGAGAGAAAGAGAGAGACAGAGAGAGTCAGAGAGAGACAGAGATAGAGACAGAGAGAGACAGAGAGAGGGACAGAGAGAGACAGAGACAGAGTGAGAAATACAGAGAGAGACAGAGTTAGAGAGAGAGACAGAGAGAGACAGAGAGAGAGACAGAGACAGAGACAGAGAGAGATACAGAGAGAGACAGAGTGAGACACAGAAAGAGAGAGACAGAGAGAGACAAAGAAAGACACAGAGAGAGACATAGAGAGACAGAGAGATACATTGAGAGAGACATAGAGAGACTGAGAGAGACAGAGATAGAGACAGAGAGAGACACAGAGAGACACAGAGAGAGACAGAGATAGACATAGACAGACAGAGACAGACAGAGAGAGACAGAGAGAGACAGAGATGGAGACAGAGAGAGACAGAGAGTGAGACAGAGAGAGACAGAGAGAGAGACACCGAAAGACAGAGAGAGACAGAGAGAGACAATGAAAGACACAGAGAGAGACTAAGAGAGACAGAGAGAGACAGAGAGAGACAGAGAGAGACAAAAAAAGACACAGAGAGAGACAGAGAGCGATATAGATAGAGAAAAAGAAAGACAGAGAGAGACACAGAGAGAGAGACAGAGAGAGACAGAGAGAGACAGAGAGATACAGAGAGAGAGACAAAGAGAGACAGAGAGAGAGACAGAGTGAGACAGAGAGAGAGAGAGACTGAGAGAGACAAAGAAAGACACAGAGAGAGACATAGAGAGACAGAGAGATACATTGAGAGAGACAGAGAGAGACAGAGATAGACAGAGAGAGACAGAGAGAGACACAGAGAGAGACAGAGAGACACAGAGAGACACAGAGAGACACAGAGAGAGACAGAGAGAGACAGAGAGAGACACAGAGAGAGACACAGAGAGACACAGAGAGACACAGAGAGATACAGAGAGAGAGACAAAGAGAGAAAAAGAGAGACAGAGAGAAAGAGAGAGACAGAGAGAGTCAGAGAGAGACAGAGATAGAGACAGAGAGAGACAGAGAGAGGGACAGAGAGAGACAGAGACAGAGTGAGAAATACAGAGAGAGACAGATTTAGAGAGAGAGACAGAGAGAGACAGAGAGAGAGACAGAGACAGAGACAGAGAGTGAGACAGAGAGAGACAGAGTGAGACACAGAGAGAGAGAGAGACAGAGAGAGACAAAGAAAGACACAGAGAGAGACATAGAGAGACAGAGAGATACATTAAGAGAGACATAGAGAGACAGAGAGAGACAGAGAGAGACAGAGAGAGAGACAGAGAGAGACAGAGAGAGACAGAGAGAGACAGAGAGATAGACAGAGAGAGACAGAGAGAGACAATGAAAGACATAGAGAGAGACAGAGAGACACAGAGAGACACAGAGAGAGAGACAGAGAGAGACAGAAAGAGTCAGAAGGACAGAGAGAGACAGAGAGAGATAGAGATAGGGACAGAGAAAGACAGAGAGAGACACAGAGAGAGACAGAGAAAGACAGAGAGTGAGACAGAGACAGACAGAGAGAGACAAAGGAAGACCCAGAGAAAGACAGAGAGAGACAGAGATAGAGACAGAGAAAGACAGAGAGAGACACAGAGAGAGAGAGACAGAGAGAGACAGAGAGAGACAGAGAGAGACAGAGAGATAAAGAGAGAGAGACAGAGAGAAAGAGAGAGACAGAGAGAGTCAGAGAGAGACAGAGATAGAGACAGAGAGAGACAGAGAGAGGGACAGAGAGAGACAGAGACAGAGTGAGAAAGACAGAGAGAGACAGAGATAGAGAAAGAGAGACAGAGAGAGACACAGAGAGAGACAGAAAGAGACAGAGAGAGACAAAGAAAGACACAGAGAGAGACATAGTGAGACAGAGAGATACATTGAGAGAGACAGAGAGAGACAGAGAGAGACAGAGACACAGAGAGAGACAGAGAGACAGAGAGAGAGACAGAGAGATACAGAGATAGAGACAGAAGGGACAGAGAGAGACAGAGAGAGACCGAAAGAGTGACAGATGGAGACAGAGAGAGACAGAGACAGATAGAGTTAGACAGAGAGAGACAGAGAGAGACAGAGAGAGAGAGAGATAGAGAGAGAGACAGAGAGAGACAGAGAGGGACAGAGTGACAGAGAGAGACAGAGAGAGACAGAGATAGAGACAGAGAGATACAGAGTGAGGGACAGAGAGAGACAGAGAGACAGATAGAGACAGAGAGACAGATAGAGACAGAGAGAAACAGAGAGAGACAGAGTGACAGAGAGAGACAGAGAGAGACAGAGACAGAGAAAGAGAGAGAGACAGAGAGAGACAGAGAGAGTCAGATAGACAGAGAGAGACAGAGAGAGACAGTGAGAGACAGAGAGAGACAGAGTGACAGAGAGAGACAGAGAGAGACAGAAATAGAGACAGAGAGAGACAGAGAGAGGGAAAGAGAGAGACAGAGAGAGACAGAGAGAGACAGAGAGAGACAGAGAGAGAGACAGATAGAGACAGAGAGAAACAGAGAGAGACAGAGATAGAGAAAGAGAGAGACAAAGAGAGACATAGAGAGAGAGACAGAGAGAGACAGAGAGAGACAGAGCGAGACAAAGAAAGACACAGAGAAAGACAGAGACAGAGAGATACAGAGATAGAGACAGAGAGTGACAGATAGACAGAGAGAGACAGAGAGAGACAGAGAGAGACAGAGTTACAGAGAGAGACAGAGAGAGACAGAGATAGAGACAGAGAGAGACAGAGAGAGGGAAAGAGAGAGACAGAGAGAGAGAGAAGGAGAGAGACAGAGAGAGACAGAGAGAGAGACAGAGAGAGACAGAAAGAGTCAGAAGGACAGAGAGAGACAGAGATAGAGACAGAGATAGACAGAGAGAAAGAGAGAGACAGAGAGAGTCAGAGAGAGACAGAGACAGAGTGAGAAAGACAGAGAGAGACAGAGATAGAGAGAGAGACAGAGAGAGACACACAGAGAGACAGAGAGAGACAGAGAGAGACAGAGAGAGACAGAGAGAGACAAAGAAAGACACAGAGAGAGACATAGAGAGACAGAGAGATACATTGAGAGAGACAGAGAGAGCCAGAGAGAGACAGAGAGAGAGATAGAGAGAGACACAGAGAGAGACAGAGAGAGACAGAGAGACAGAGAGAGACAAAGAAAGACACAGAGAGAGACAGAGAGAGACAGAGAGAGAGACAGAGAGAGACAGAGAGAGACAGATAGACAGAGAGAGACAGAGAGAGACAGAGAGAGACAGAGTGACAGAGAGAGACATAGAGAGAAAGTGATAGAGACAGAGAGAGGGAAAGAAAGAGACACACAGAGAGATAGAGACAGAGAGAAACAGAGAGAGACAGAGATAGAGAAAGAGAGAGACAGAGAGAGACATAGAGAGAGTTACAGAGAGAGACAAAGAGAGACAAAGAAAAACACAGAGAGAGACAAAGAGAGACAGAGAGATACAGAGAGAGAGAAAGAGAGAGACAGAGAGAGACATAAAGAGAGAGACAGAGAGAGACAGGGAGAGACAAAGAGAGACAAAGAAAGACACAGAGAGAGACAGAGAGGGACAGAGAGAGACAGAGAGAGACAGAGTGACAGAGAGAGACAGAGAGAAACAGAGATAGAGACAGAGAGAGACAGAGAGAGGAAAAGAGAGAGACAGAGAGAGAGAGAGAGACAGAGAGAGACAGAGAGAGAGACAGATAGAGACAGAGATAGAGACAGAGAGAGACAGAGAGAGGGAAAGAGAGAGACAGAGAGAGAGAGAGAGAGACAGAGAGAGACAGAGAGAGAGACAGATAGAGACAGAGAGAAATAGAGAGAGACAGAGATAGAGAAAGAGAGAGACAGAGAGAGACATAGAGAGAGAGACAGAGAGAGACTTTCCACTTTTTCAGGTTTTCTTGCCATATTCCGGTTCCTTCAGTGTGAGTTTTTAATTTTCTAATTCTTTCAGGGTTTTTTGCCATATTCTGGGTCCTACAGCGTGTATTTTTAATTTTCCAAGTTTTTCAGGGTTACTCAGCATATTTTGGGTCCTACAGTGTGATTTTTTTCATTTTCCACCTTTTTCAGGTTTTCTTGCCAATTTCGGGGTACTTCAGTGTGAGTTTTTAATATTCCACTTTTTACAGGGTTAATCGCCATATTCTGCGTCCTACAGTGTGATTTTTAAATTTTCCACGATTCTCAGGGTTTCTCGCCATATTCAGGTCCTACAGTTTGATTTTTTAATTTTAAACGTTTTTAAGTTTTTTTCGTCATGTTCTGGGTCCTACAGTTTGATATTCTCATTTTCCAACTTTTTCAGATTTTCTCAGCATATTCTGGGTCCTACATTGTGAATTTTTAATTTTCCACGTTTTTCAAGGTTTCTTGCCATATTCTGGTCCTATAGTGTGATTTTCTCATTTTCCTCCTTTTTCAGTGTTTCTCGCCATATTCTGGGTCCTACAGTGTGAATATTTAATTTTCCATGTTTTTCATGTTTTCTCGCCATATTCTGGGTCCTTCAGTTTGTGTTTTTAATTTTCCTCGTTTTTCAGGTTTTCTCACCATATTCCCGGACCTTCAGTGTGAATTTTTAATTTTCCATGTTTTTCAGGTTTTTTCGTCATATTCTGGGTCCTAGAGTGTGATTTTCTCATTTCCACTTTTTTTAGGATTTCTCCCCATATTCGGGGTCCTTCAGTGTGAGTTTTTGATTTCCTACTTTTTCAGGGTTTCTCAATATATTCTGGTTCCTACAGCGTGTATTTTATTTTTCCAAGTTTTTCAAGGGTTTCTAGACATATTCTGGGTCCTACAGTGTGAACATTTAATTTTCCATGATTATCAGGGTTTCTCAGCATATTCTGGGTCCTGCAGTGTGATTTTCTCATTTTTCACCTTTTTCAAGTTTTTTCGCTATTCTGGGTTCTACATGTGATTTTCTCATTTTCCACCTTTTTCAGGTTTTCTCGCTATATTCCGGGTCCTTCAGTGTGAATTTTTAATTTTCCACGTTTTTCAGGGTTTCTCGGCATATTCTGTTTCCTGCAGTGTGATTTTCTCATTTTCCAAGTTTTTCAGGTTTTTTCGTAATTCTGGGTCTTACAGTGTGATTTTCTCATTTTTCACCTTTTGCAGGGTTTCTTGCCATATTCTGGGTCCAACAGAGTGTATTTTTAATTTACCACGTTTTTCCGGTTTCTCACCATATTCTGGGTCCAACAGCGCGTATTTTCAATTTTCCACGTTTTTCAGGGTTTCTCGGCATATTCTGGGTCCTAAAGTGTGATTTTCTCATTTTCGAAGTTTTTCAAGTTTTTTCGCAATTCTGGGTCCTACAGTCATTTATTCTCATTTTCCACCTTTTTCAGGTTTTCTCGCCATATTCGGGGTCTTTCAGTGTGAATTTTTAGTTTTTTACTTTTTTCAGGTTTTCTTGCCATATTCTGGGTCATTCAGTGTGAGTTTTTAATTTTACACGTTTTTCAGGTTTTTTCGTCATATTCTGGGTACTACAGTGTGATTTTTCTCATTTTCTCGTTTTTCAGGTTTTCTTGCCATATTCCAGGTCCTTCAGGGTGAATTTTTAATTTTCCATGTTTTTCAGTATTTCTCGCCATATTCTGGGTAATACAGTGTGAATTTTTAATTTTCCACTTTTTTCATGGTTTCTCGTCATATTCTGTGTGCAACAGTGTGAATTTTTAATTTTCATGTTTTTCAGGGTTACTCAGCATATTCTAGGTCCTGCAGTGTGATTTTCTCATTTTCCACGTTTTATAAATTTTTTCGTAATTCTGGGTCCTACAGTGTGATTTTCTCATTTTCTACGTTTTTCATGTTTTTTCGCAATTCTGTGTCCTACAGTGTGATTATTCTCTATTTCCACCTTTTTCAGGTATTCTTGCCATATTCAGGGTCCTTCCGTGTAAGTTTTTAATTTTCTACTTTTTTCAGGGTTTCCTGTCATAATCTGGCTCCTTCAAAGCATATTTTTATTTTTCCTCGTTTTTCTGGGTTTCTCAGCATATTCTGGGTCCTACAGTGTATTTTTCTCATTTTTAAACATTTTCAGATTTTCTCACCATATTCGGGGTCCTACAGTGTGAATTTTTAATTTTAATCGTTTTTAAGTTTTTTTCATCATATTCTGGGTCCTACAGTTGATTTTGTCATTAACCACCTTTTTCATGTTTTCTCACCATATTCGTGGTCCTTCAGTGTGAGTTTTCAGTTTTTTAGTTTTTTCATGGTTTGTTGCCATATTCTGGGTCCTACAGCGTGTATGTTTAATTTTGCACATTTTTCAGGGTTTCTCGGCATATTCTGGGTCCTACAGTGTGATTTTCTCATTTTCGACGTTTTTCAATTTTTTTTCGCAATTCTGGGTCCTATAGTGTGATTTTCTCATTTTCCACCTTTTTCAGGTTTTCTCGACATATTCAGGGTCCTTCAGTGTGAGATTTAAATTTTTTACTTTTTTCAGTGTTTCTCGCCATATTCTGCATCCTACAGTGTGAATTTTAAATTTTTCACGTTTTTCAGGTTTTCTTGCCATGTTCTGTGTCCTACAGTATGAATTTTTAATTTTAAACCTTTTTAAGTTTTTTTCGTCATATTCTGGGTCCTTCAGTGTGATTTTCTCATTTTCCAACTTTTTCAGGTCTTCTCGGCATATTCTGAGTCCTACAGTGTGAATTTTCGATTTTCCACGTTTTTCAAGTTTTCTTGCCATATTCTGTTCCTAGAGTGTGAATTTTTAATTTTCCACTTTTTTCAGTGTTTCTCTCCCTATCCTGGGTTCTACTTTGTGAATATTTAATTTTCCATGTTTTTCAGGTTTTCTCGCCATATTCTGGGTCCTTCAGTGTGAGTTTTTAATTTTCCTCGTTTTTCAGGTTTTCTCGCCATATTCAAGGTCATACAGTGTGATTTTCTCATTTCCACGTTTTTCTTATTTTCTTGCCATATTCCAGGTTCTTCAGTGTGAATTTTTAATTTTCCACGTTTTTCAAGGTTTCTTGCCATATTCTGGTCCGTTAGAGTGAATTTTTAATTTTCAAGATTTTACAGAGTTTCTCAAAATATTCTGTGTCCTCCAGTGTGAATATTTAATTTTCTAGGTTTTACAGGTTTTCTCGCCATATTCTGGGTCCTTCAGTGTGAGATTTTAATTTTCCGGATTTTTCAGTTTTGCTCGCTATATCCGGGTCCTTGAGTGTGAATTTTTATTTTTCCACATTTTTCAGGTTTCTTCGTCATAATCTGGTTCTACAGTGTGATTTTTTTCATTTCCATGTTTTTCAGGTTTTCTCGCCATATTTGGGGTCCTTCAGTGTGAGTTTTTTAATTTCTAGTTTTTAAGGTTTTCTTGCCATATTCTGGGTACTACAGTGTGAATTTTAAATTTTCCACCTTTTTAAGTTATTTCGTCATATTCTGATTATTACAGTGTGATTTTCTCGTTTTTTTCCTTTTTCAGTGTTTCTCGCCATATTCAGGGTCCTATAGTGTGAATATTTAATTTTCAATGTTTTTCAGGTTTTCTCAGCATATTCTGGCTCCTGCAGTGTTATTTTCTCGTTTTCAACCTTTTTCAGGTTTTCTCACAATTCTGGGTCCTACATGTGATTTTCTCATTTTCTACCTTTTTCAGGTTATCTCGCCATAATCTAGGTTCTACAGTGTGAGTTTTTAATTTTCCTCGTTTTTTCAGGTTTTCTCGCCATATTCTGATTCCTTCAGTGTGAATTTTTAATTTTCCACGTTTTCCAGGTTTTTTCATCATATTCTGGGTCCTACAGTGTGATATTCTCGTTTCCAAGTTTTTCAGGATTTCTTGCCATATTCCAGGTCCTGCAGTGTGAATTTTTAATTTTCCACGTTTTTCAGTATTTCTCCCCATATTTTGGGTAATACAGTGTGAATTTTTAATTTTCCTCGTTTTTCAGGTTTTCTCGCCAAATTCCGGGTCCTTCAGTGTGAATTTTTAATTTTCCACGATTTTCAGGGATTCTCAGCATATTCTGGGTCCTGCAGTGTGATTTTCTCATTTTCCACCTTTTTCATGTTTTCTAGCCATATCCTCGTCCATCAGTGTGAGTTTATAGTTATCTACTTTTTTCAGGGTTGCTGGCCGTATTCTGGGTAATACAGTGTGAATTTTTATTGTCCAATTTTTTTCAAGGTTTCTCGCCATAATGTGGGTCTGACAGTGTGAATTTTTAATTTTCACGTTTTTCACGGTTTCTTGGCATATTTTGGGTCCTGAAGAGTGATTTTCTCATTTTCCACATTTTTAAAGTTTTTTCGTAATTCTGGGTCCTACAGTGTGATTTTCTCATTTTCCACCTTTTTCAGGTTTTCTCGCCATATTAGGGGTCCTTCAGTGTGAGTTTTTAATTTTCTAATTCTTTCAGGGTTTCTTGCCATATTCTGGGTCCTACAGCGTGTATTTTTAATTTTCCACGTTTTTCAGGGTTACTCGCCCTATTCTGGGTCCTACAGTGTGATTTTCTCATTTTTGACATTTTTCAAGTTTTTTGTTTCGCAATTCTGGATCCTACAGTGTGATTTTCTCATTTTCCACCATTTTCAGGTTTTCTTGCCATTTTCGGGGTACTTCAGTGTGAGTTTTTAATATTCTACTTTTTACAGGGTTAATAGCCATATTCTGTGTCCTACAGTGTGATTTTTAAATTTTCCACGTTTCTCTGGGTTTCTCGCCATATTCTGGTCCTACAGTGTGAATTTTTAATTTTAAGCGTTTTTAAGTTTTTTTTCGTCATGTTCTGTGTCCTACACTGTGAAATGCTCATTATCCAACTTTTTCAGGTTTTCTCAGCATATTCTGGTTCCTTCAGTGTGAATATTTAATTTTCCATGTTTTTCATGTTTTCTCGCCATATTCCGGGTCCTTCAGTTTGTGTTTTTAATTTTCCTCGTTTTTCAGGTTTTCTTGCCATATTCCCGGTCCTTCAGTGTGAATTTTTAATTTTCCTGGTTTTTCAGATTTTTTCGTCATATTCTTGGTCCTAGAGTGTGATTTTCTCATTTCCACGTTTTTCAGGATTTCTCCCCGTATTTGGGGTCCTTCAGTGTGAGGTTTTGATTTTCTACTTTTTCAGGGTTTCTCAATATATTCTGGTTCCTACAGCGTGTATTTTATTTTTCCACGTTTTTCAAGGGTTTCTCCGCATATTCTGGGTCCTACAGTGTGTTTTTTTTTATTTTTGACGGTTTTCAAGTTTTTTCGCAATTCTGGGTCCTACAGTGTGATTTTCTCATTTTCCACCTTTTTTCAGGTTTTCTCGCCATATTCGGGGTCCTTCAGTGTGAGTTTCTAATTTCCTAGTTTTTCAAGTTTTTTCGTAATTCTAGGACCTACAGTGTGGTTTTCTCATTTTCCACCTTTTTCAGGTTTTTTTCGCCATATTTGGGGTCCTTCAGTGTGAGCTTTTAATTTTCTACATTTTTCAGGGTTTTTCACCATATTCTGGGTCCTTCAGTGTGAATTTTTAATGTTCCTTGTTTTTCTGGTTTTCTTGCCATATTCCAGGTCCTTCAGTGTGAATTTTTACTTTTCCACGTTTTTTAGTATTTCTTGCCATATTCTGGGAAATACAGTGTGAATTTTTAATTTTCATGTATTCAGTGTTTCTAGGCATATTCTGGGTCCTCCACTGTGATTTTCTCATTTTCGACGTTTTTCAAGTTTTTTCGTTAATCACTGTGATTTCTCATTTTCCACCTTTCAGGGTTCCTCGCCATATTTTGGGTCCTTCAGTGTGAGTTTTTAATTTTCTAATTTTTTCAGGTTTTCTTGCCATATTCTGGGTCCTATTGTGTATATTTTTAATTTTCCACGTTTTTCAGGGTTTCGTGGCATATTCTTGGTTCTACACTGTGATTATCTCATTTTCCACCTTTTTCAGGTTTTCTCTCCATATTCGGCGTCCTTCAGTGGGAGTTTTTAATTTTCTACTTTTTTCAGGGTTTCTCGCCATATTCTGGGTCCTACAGTGTGATTTTCTCATTTAGGACTTTTTACAAATTTTTTCGCAATTCTGGGTCCTACAGTGTGATTATTATCATTTTTAAACTTTTTCAGGTTTTCTCGCCATATTCGGGATCCTTCAGTGTGAGGTTTTAATTTTCCTCGTTTTTCAGGTTTTCTCGACATATTCTGGGTCCTTCAGTGTGAATTTTTAATTTTCACGTTTTTCAGGGTTTCTCGACATATTCCGGGTCCTTCAGTGTGAATTTTTTATTTTCCACGTTTTTCAGGTTTTTTTCGTTATATTCTGGGTCTTACAGTGTGATTTTCTCATTTCCATGTTTTTCAGGTTTTCTAGCCATATTCCACGTCCCTTCAGTGTGAATTTTTAATTTTCCAGGTTTTTCAGTATTTCTTGCCATATTCTGGGTAATACAGTGTGATTTTCTCATTTTCCACTTTTTTCAGGTTTAATCGCAATATTTGGGGTCCTTCAGTGTGAGTTTTTAATTTTGTACTTTTTCAGGGTTTCTGGCCATATTCTGGGTCCTATAGTGTGTGTTTTTAATTTTCCACGTTTTTCATGGTTTCTCGGCATATTCTGGGTCCTACAGTGTGATTTTCTCATTTTCGATATTTTTCATGTTTTTTCCCAATTCTGGGTCCTACAGTGTGATTATTCTCATTTTCCACCTTTCAGGTTTTCTCGCCATATTCGGGGTCTTTCAGTGTGAATTTTTAATTTTCTACTTTTTTCAGGTTATCTCGCCATATTCTGGGTCCTTCAGTGTGAGTTTTTATTTTTTCTGGTTTTGTAGCCATATTCCGGGTCCTTCAGTGTGAATTTTTAATTTTCCATGTTTTTCAGGTGTTTTCATCATATTCTGGGTCCTACAGTGTGATTTTCTCATTTCCAAGTTTTTTCAGGTTTTTGTGCCATATTCCAGGTCCTTAAGTGTAAATTTTTAATTTTCCACATTTTTCAGTGTTTCTCCCCCATATTCTGGGTAACACAGTGTGAATTTTTAATTTTTCCACTTTTTTCATGGTTTCTCTTCATGTTCTAGGTCTGACCTTGTGAATTTTTACTTTTCACGTTTTTCAGGGTTTTCTCGCATATTCTGGGTCTTACAGTATGTTTTTTCTCATTTTCCCCCCTTTTCAAGTTATTTTTCGCAATTTTGGGTCCTACAGTGGGAATTTCTGTTTTTTCCACTTTTTCAGGGTTTCTTGCCATATTCTATGTCCTTAAGTGGGAATTTTTAATTTTCCACTTTTTTCAGGGTTTTTTCATCATATTCCAAGTCCTTCAGTGTGAGTTTTTAATTTTCCACGTTTTTCAGGGTTTCTCAACATATTTTGGGTCCTACAGTGTGAATTTTTAATTTTCTACCTTTTTCAAGATTTCTCGCCATATTCTATGTCCTTCCACGTTTTTTCAGGTTTTCTGGCCATATTCCAGGTCTTTCTGAGTGAGTTGATAATTTTCCACATTTTTAAGGTTTTCTCCCTATATTCCAAATCCTTGAGTGTGAGTTATTAATTTTCCATGTTTTTCTGGTTTTGTCGCCATATTCCAGGTCTTTCAGTGTGAGTTTTTAATTATC